>NC_092454.1:73218660-73337694 GCF_036169615.1 Heliangelus exortis | reverse complement strand
GGTGTGGGTGACCAACTTCCCAGGGCTCTCCAGGGCGGGTGTGGGGCAGCTTGGGCTCTACATGAAAAAAAAAAAGTGAGGCATGGGGAGGGACTTTTGAGACCCCAAGCAAAGTGTTGTTGGTTCACAGCAATATTTCTGTTTCCCAAGTGTGTGATGTATGAGATGGTCACCTCAAATGTGTAAATATGTGTTTATACAGGCATTTTCACACTGATATTTGCCTGTTGGGAAGCAGGCTGCCTGCACCCCTGGCAGCAGGGACCCCCAGACCCCCCCCCATCCTGGGGAGCACCACGGGGGTCCCAGGGCCCCAGGGAGGACCCAGGGTGCTGGGGAGCCCCCAGGGAGCTGCCCGTGTCCTGCAGGCCCCTGGCTTTCCTCAGGCAGACATAATCAATTCCCCAGTTGGCACTTTGCACTGAATACCCACTTTTTCAGTCTGATAGCAGGACTAAATTAGTTATTTGGCAATGAGACCCTAATTTAAAGTGAGCAACTGCCCTGACAGGGATCATTGTTCAAGGCCGTCCCCCCTTTTGCTTTCAGACGTGAGGCCCCACCAATCCCTGGAAGGTGATAAATAGACAATTAGAAAATAGATATATTTTGTTAGTTCTACAAAGCTCCCTGGTGCTGTCAGGCTCACAATAAAGGGGGCTCCAGTAAATTGGTGGGCAATGAAAGCCAGCTGTACGGTCATCAGTCCTGCAGACACAAAGCCATATGTGGCCATTTACAGGACATCCCTGAGAATAGATGGAGCCAATAAGACCAGAGGGAACTAAAAATACTTGACAAAGTTGGCTGCTCTTCATTTAACAAGAATAAAATATCTAATGGAGTGTAATGGAAGCCATCAATCACCCCCACCCACCCACCCACCCACCCCCCCGAGTCAGGCACAGCCTTAATACTCTACTTTTAACTATTAATGCAAGTTTTTATTCATCTGAAATAAGTCAGAAACGAGGGTGTCCTGCATGGTGGTGGTGTCTGAGGGCTAACGAGTGGCATGGACCCATCAGCAAAGCAGATCCAGACCTCAAAGAGGGAGCTGGAGAACAAAATGAAAGAGGACCCAGGGTGAGAGCAACCTCCTCCCCCAGGATGACGAGAGATCTCTGAGCCCTGCCTAGGAAATAGCACACTGAGCCTTCTGATGTCTCTTCTCTTTACTTCCCAAGCACTTTCCAGGCAGGGAGATATGGGTAGGTGTCAGGGGAAGTCCTCTAATTATCTGCTTGTTAGGGAAAAATATTTGAAGTACTTCTCCTGGAGGTGAGGATGGGGATGCTGGAAGCTGCTGGCACATCCTGCCAGGTGGGATTGTGGTGTGGAACCTGGCACTGGATGTGGGAAACACCCTGTGGGATGTAGCTGAGATGGAGCTGGGTCTGACCAGAGAGGTGATGGCCTCAAATCAGAAAATACAGGATGGCTGAGGTTGTGAGGGAGCTCAGAGCTCACCCCCTCCAGCCCCCCTGCCATGCCCAGGGACACCTCTCATCCAGCCCAGGTTGCTCCAAGCCCCATCCAACCTGGCCTTGAACACCTCCAGGGAGGGGGCAGCCACAGCTTCTCTGGGCAATCTGTTCCAGAGGCTCAGCACCCTCCTGATGAAGAACTTCTTCCTCAGATCCAGCCTGAACCTCTTCTCCTGCACTTTCCATCCATTTTTAAACCATTTCAAGGCAAAACACCACCCAGTAACCACAGCTATTTTCAGCAGCTCCCTCCAGGTGTAAGCAGCCCACCAAGCAAAACACAAAAATTGCCTCAAAACAAAACAGAAAAAAAAGCAACAACAAACTCCACAAAAACCTAATTTTAGCTTGTGTTACCAGTGCTGTAAACCAGGACTGGGAGTGATGAACCAGGGAGCCAGGGATGCCCCAGGACCACAGATCCAGGGCTCAGCTCCCACCCCATCACCCTGGGGTCTTCTCCTGCAGGTGGAGGTGCCATATGCTGCTAGGGAGCTGTCTGATCTCCTCTGACTATTTTTAGCTGCTTTCACAGGACAAGAATCATAATTTATTCTGCAGAACACCAAGTGTCACATCCTATGAGTGCTTTGTTGTACAAAATGCAATATAGGAGCTGGAGAAAAGTGACCTTCCATAATGGAAGTGTCCTATAGAACTAATAGAAAATGATAACCAATAGGTTTTACCAGATAATTATATCCCTCTTCCAGAGCAGTTTTCAAAGCCAAGGACATCTCTGTCTATAACATTGTGCAGCTCAGGCTTCTTAGAGGTAGGCTGGCTTGGGGTTTTTTTCCCTATTTCAATTCCATTTAGTCTCTGGCCAAGCCTAAAAACGTTCCCATTATCAGGGAATCAGATGCAAGGCTTAAACCCTTGACTCTGGGCCACCATCCTGGTCCTTCTTAAACATCTCACAATTGTCCTGGAGGAAGTTTGCAAAGGATGTAGGAGCTGCTTTTCCTTCTGGATTCTGGCATAGATGCAGCTCCTAGAAGCAAGAGACCATTGCAAACCATTCTCATGGAGAAAAACTCCAACTTCTGCCCTTCTGGCATCTGTTGGCTTCTGCAGTCCTGTACCAGCACAGGAGGGAAAACGAGTCACAGATACTGTCTGAGTTTAGTGCAAAGTATGGGACGGGTGAAGAGAGGGGGGAGGTTGGAGGAGTCAGTGCTGCAGCAGGAGGGAGAGAGATGGGGCTGAGAGTGGGTGGATTGGGGGAAGGAATCAAGAATCACAGAGCCACAGACTCCTATTTGGGAAAGACCTTTAAATTCATTGAGTCCAACCCTTCCCCACCCCCACCCCATGTCCCTCATCCCCACATCCCCAGGGTCTGAAACCCCTCCAGGGATGATGGGGACTCCAGCCCTGCCCTGGGCAGCCTGGGCCAGGCCCTGACAACCCTTTCCAGGGAGAAATTCTTCCCCAGCTCCAACCTAAACCTCCCCTGGCACCACTTGAGTTGTGCCAAAAGTTCCTCTTGTCCCATCCCTTGTTCCTTGGGAGCAGAGCCCGACCCCCCCTGGCTCCAACCTCCTCTCAGGGGGTTGCAGAGAGCCACAAGGTCTCCCCTCAGCCTCCTCTGCTCCAGGATCAACACCCCCAGGGCCCTCAGCTGCTCCTCACAACTTCTCCAGACCCTCTCCTGGCTCTCCAGACCCTTCCCCAGCTCCATTCCCTTCTCTGCACACACATTCCCAAGTCAAGTCTTTGCTCTCAAGACCTGAGATCTGTCCCACAGCAGAGTTTTTCCACTTTCACTCAGGTAAATCATTTTTTACCAGTTTCTGGTGTTTGTGGATTTCTCAGGGGTGTGAGTGGCAGGGACCCTCCAAGCTCCAGGGTTATTTCTCAGTCCTGCTGATGGAGAACAGTTCTCTCTGTTCAGGAGAAAGCCCTGGATTCACTCTTGGGTTTCAGGGGATACCATGGCTGTACCAAGGTTCTGGGGTTGTTTTGTTTCTTTTTTTGCTTTTTTTTTTTTTGCCTTGGCTGTTGCTCAACACCTGCAGCTCCCTCAGCTCCTCCTGGGCAAATCTGTGGTCCAGCCCCTTCCCCATCTCTGCTGTCCTCTGGACAAGCTCCAGGACCTGAAAGAAAAGCTCTGAAAAGGAATTTTGGACATTTTTGTCCCTGCTGACATGAGGGGTCAATGCCAGGTCCCTGAGGGCAGCCCCCTTGGAGCCCACCCCAACCCTCCCTGGGAGCACCATGGAAAGGGTGGGATGTCCCTGCTTGGTGCTGCACCCCAGCCCTGGGAGGATTCACAGACCTTGGGGTGCTGGGAGAAGGTGGAAAAAAGTCAGTGGTGAGAGAGGGGCTTCAGAGGCTCCTGGAGGAGGGGCTGGATGTGGGCATCCCCCGCCCCCCTGCACCTGGTGCTGGAGTGACCAAGAGCATCTTTGTCATCCCCTCATCCTGGGGACAAGGCCAAGGTGAAGGACTGGCAGACCCCAGACTCTCAGACTGCCTGCTCTGACCAGCCAGGGAGGGATGGGGCAGGTGAAATGCTGATTGTCCCTTCTGGAAAGTGCAAAACCCTCCAGAAAAGGTAAATCCATCGAAACTTCAGATGTGAGGACATCCTGGGGGCTCCTTCCAGGAGTGGGCTCAGAGGGGACCTGTGTCCAAAGCCACCTTCAGATCACTGGTGGCAGAAACTGCAGTGTCCTCCTCATCATCCTTTTTGGGGCAGGAGTGGCACTCTGCTGCTAAGGGCAGCCCCACTAATTATTCACAAGGCATATGCTTAACGATCCACCCTGTGATTAAATTAACATAAAATGTATTAACACAGTAAAATAACCAAACAGGATGCCTTTGCAAGGTATTTTGCCTGTTTGTTTGCTTACATTTGATAATGTAAGCATAATGAGGCCATCTTGGTGCTAATTGTGCCTCTTCCAGGAACACGATTCAAGAGCACATCCTACCATTGTTGAGTGAAATTGCCAGAAAAGTATTTGCTCTTCAGGATGAGATTGTGCTCATTTATATGACTGTGATTTGTTGATTAACCTTTTTTTTTTTCTTTATGTGCATAGTAAGCAGGATCTGCTTCTGTAACTTTATCATTTTAATAACCTTTGGCATGCCAGCAGCAACCCCGAGATCATCGTGACCTGCCCGTGACCACCTGAGCCCTACTTAATCAGTGTAATTAATTTATCTTACACAATCCTTGATATCAACCTTAATCAATCCCATTTGATACAACAAAAACTTGCAGGCCACTCTTTTTTTTTTTGTTTTCTTTGGTTTTCTTAGGTAGTAAAAGCTCTTGAGTTTGTTTTTTGGGGAAGAAATTAACTTTTTGTCTAAGACCTCTGCTAAGTGAAACCATGCACCTGAGGGGCAGTGCTGCTCCCTCAGACCAGTGTGGGATCTCCAAGGAGGAGTACAGGAAGATGGCAATAACATTATTAAAATTTTATCTGAACATTCTCCCACTGAGTGATGATTTACATCCCATGAGACTCAGCCACCTCATTTTTATACAAGTCATGAACAAGAGAAGGGAACAGAGAAACTCCACCAATCCTTGAGTTGATAAACTGCTTGCAGAAAAAACAGAGGGGAAAAATGAATAAAAGTTGACTATACAACTTGAAATCTGGTCAAAATTGGGAACAGCCTCCTGGAAGGAGATCTGCCACCCCTCTGTGCTCCAAGGACTTTGCATCCTCTCCAGAACCTGCACAGGTATTCCAGGCACTGATGCTCAGGGGGTTTCTTTTAAATGTTTGGGTGGTGGGACCTGTTCATGAGTTTAAAAATCGCCCTCTGCAGGTGCATTTTGGTGATTCAGCTGCTCCTGCACCAGCTCTTTTCTGAGGGAGATCCATCTGGAAGTCGAGATACACATTTCCTTTCACAATGAACAAAACATCCCCCCTGGCCCCAAGAGCAAAGTCAAGAGGCATCATGTTGTGCTTCCACCCAGCATGATCCATGGTGCCTCCTGGATGGATTTCCATAGGGAAAGGAGAGGACCAAGTGCTGTGATCATCCATGTGGATCTGCTCCTGCCCTGGGAGGATGGGCTTGGTCCTCAGGAGGTGACAGGGAAACTCAGTGAGCACCAGCACAGCCCCAAGGAGGGGTGGTTACCAGCACCAGAGCACCCCAGAAACCCCCAAACCTGCTGATGGGGCTGACCCATCACTTGGTCACCCCCATCCCAATGGAGTCGGGGTGGTCATCATGGGGACAGCTCCAGCTGTGCCCATTGGATGGGTGGCTGCAGGGTGACAGCACCTGGGGACAAAGATGCTTTGTTTGGGGAGACTGAAATGACAAAATCTGCATCCTGAGTGCCCCTGCAGCTCATTTCCCCAACCTCTGGTGCCCAGACAATCCCTGTGGTGCCAGGACCCAAGGGTTGTGGTGGCCCCAGTTGTGTCCCCTCACCAGTGATGTTCCCCAGAGCTCAGACAGCACAGAACCAACCCCAGGATTCAGGCTGCAGCCTCACCAGTCCCAGCACAGGGGGTGATCCCCACCAAAAGGGTCCCAGCTCTGGAAATCCCAAAGCTGCTGCTGCAGGTCCCTGACATTCCTCTCCCATGCTTGGGACAGACAGAGCTGTTCACATGGAGGCTTCACATTGCATTTTGTCTCCTGTAGGGAATCTTGGGGTATTTGGTTTTCTCTTTAAGACCCCCAACTCTCCTCCCTGAAGGACTCTGGTGTCTTCTGGTGGTTGGAAGGTTCCACATCACCTTGCTTTTGAAGGCAGCAGTCGTGTGGGGCAGCAATGTCTCATCCTAACAGAAGACAAAAACTGAGATTTTTTTGCCATAGATAGGATGGTGGTTGTCTGTGTTTGTACTCTCTCCAGAAAAGTGGCCATTCCCTCTGAAAAATCAACCCTGAACTGGGAGTGTTGGTAAGGGAGAAGGGGAGCCTAGAACACTGAAATCCATGAGAAAGAGCAGAGGACCCCAGAAGAGATCATAGAACCCCAAACTGCTTTGGGTTGGAAAGGACCTCAAAGCCCACCCAGTCCCAGCCCCCCTGCCATGGTCAGGGACCCCTCCCCCAGCCCAGGGGGCTCCAAGCCCCATCCAACCTTCAACACTGCCAGGGATGGGGCAGCCACAGCTTCTGGGGGCACCCAGGGGCTCAGCACCCTCACCCCAAAGGATTTCTCCTCTCCATCTCCCCTCTTGCAGCTCCAAACCCTTCCCCCTCGGAGGCTCCCATCCCTCCAGGCCCTTGTCCCAAGTCCCTCCCCAGCTTTCCTGGAGCCCCTTCAGGACCTGGAAGGTGCTCCAAGGTCTCCCCATGGGATCCTTCTCTTCTCCAGGCTGGATGTGGAACATGGATATGGGATGTGAGGACGTGGTCATCCCCAGGGATGGCAAAGGAGCTCAGAGCTGCTGCAGTCTGAGGAGCTCTGAGACTTCTGTAAGGAAGGGAGCACGGGTGGAGAAGGCAGGGAGGAGGAGGAAGGTCAGAGAGGTGAAGATGAGGAAGGTCTCAGGGCTGTGGGGCAGGAGGTGTGTGGAAGGAAATGTTTTTATGGGTGAAAAAATCAGAGAATCACTGCTGTGACCAGTGAAAGCCCCTGGGACCCCAGACACATCTGCTGAGCACAGGGCTCCTGTCCCAGGTGGGCTTTGGGACTTTGGGAACCAAGGTGATGGTGTCAAACTGGGGGAGACAGCTCCTGGGGGGCTCAGGCTGGAGAGGAGGCAGGAGATGCCCCCCAGAACTCCCCAAACCCCTCCAGAACTGGGGTGCTGCAGGACTGGGGTGCTCCTGGGTGAACTTTCTGTTTTGTGGTGATGACTCCAGGCAGTGGGCAGGGCTGGAGAGGAGCTGCTCCTTAAAACCCTCACTGTCCCTCCCCTCTACGGAAACAACAGTCAGGGGGACATTTTTCCTCCCTTTGCTCCTGCAAAAAAACAGAATTTCTGGGAATTAAAGTAATCTCAGAATATACACACACTTTGTTTTCTCAGCACTCGAATCAGCTTTTTGTTTCCACCATTTATATTTAACATTAAAGTTTAATCATGAAGTTGTTAACCATAAAAAACTATTAAATGAGTACAGAACATTAAAAAAATTAGTAAGTATCTCAGAATGAGCACTTGAAAAGGAAATTTATGCATAGAAACAATGGAGAATTACAATTAAGAGCTCTAGGGATCCAAGAATGATTTGTCCAGCCATTACACAGTCATTTCAATTTAAATTAAAATTGTAACTATTTTCTAGTCTACTAAAAATATGTGGTGTCACATTAAGAGTTTTAATGGAGCTTTCTCCGGGGAATGCAGAAAAGCTAGTTAGTAGCACACAAATAACTATATATTGGAAACTGAATAAATTCTCTGCCAAAAACCTAATATGATAAAAACAAAAATGACAGTGGATTATTCTATTTTCTCTAACAAAGCACAGCCCTCATATTGAACCAGAGAAACAGTTCACGGGGTCTCTCAGCCTACATGATTTTGGCAGAGCTGACAAAAATAAATAAAACATCTGCCTGGTGTGTTTTTATAACTTGGAGAGCCCCTGTGTGAGTTATGCCCTGTGTGCTGCTCATGTTGGGTTATTTAACACCATTTCCCTCCTTCTTCTGGGAAGTACAGGACAAGTTGCTGCTTCTGTGAAATGCCAATGACATTAGGAAAATCAGCTTAATCTGAGTGGTAACCACTGCACATTTCAGAAATAAAGGGAGTTCTGTGAGAGAGTTGCTTTGTTCACTTCATCTACAGAAAATCTGGGAGGGACTTTGCACAAGGGTGTGCAGAGAGAGGACAAGGGGTGATGCTTGAGGGAAGGTGAGATGGAGAGGAGACCTGGGGGAGAGATCCTGTGGGGTGAGGGTGCTGAGCCCCTGGGTGCCCCCAGAAGCTGTGGCTGCCCCATCCCTGGCAGTGCCCAAGGTTGGATGGGGCTTGGAGCCCCCTGGGCTGGGGGAGGGGTCCCTGGATTGTCCAGGTGGGACTGGAGGAGCTTTAAGGTCCCCTCCAACCCAAACCCTTCCATGATTCCTTGCTGATTAAGTCAAGGAGCATTAATTATGGTTGCCTCATCCCTGGAAGCTTTCATGGACACCTGGGATGGGGCTTGGAGCCCCCTGGGCTGGGGGAGGGGTCCCTGAGCATGATAGCAGGGGGTGGGATGGGGTGGTCTTTAGAGTCCCCTCCAACTCAAAACAATTCTGAGAGTCTGTGATTCTGTAATCAAGGGTATTTAAACACCAGATCTGTGCAAACAAAATGTGCTTGGGCATTTTGTTGGGAGCCAAAACCCTCTGCAGGGTGGGCCAGCTCTGCCTGCTTTGCTCTCCAGCACCGTGCTTGGGGTTTCATGGAAATGTGGAAAATCTGGAGCTTGCCCTCAGCTCCTGCTGGGACCTCAGTGATGCTCGGGGGGGGAGAATTCCCCTCCCTTGTCCCACTCCTCAGAGCAGATCCTGCAGGATGCTGCCCAGCTTCACTGCCAGAGCAGGGTCACCACACTGCTCCTGGGATCGAAAGTGGCATTTAGACACTTAGTAAGCTTTGACTACATTTTTTCTGCTTGTTTTTTCAACTCTTTTCCCTCTTTTCATAAATCACAGATGTCAGTAATTCTCTTAGCTAATACATTGACTTTAATTAAGTAAAACAAGCAGACTAATAGCCCTGCAACTCTGACGGAGTCTGGAAAACAAGTTTGAGACCACTTTTTCGTTGTGTTATATCTACACCAAACCTCCCTCTATAGACTCAATAATTAGCCTGGCTTTGATTCGTAAATGCATTTTGATCCCCTCCCCCCCAAAATTTCATTTTTGTCTGCTCAAATCACACAGGCATCATTTAATCTAAACACAGGACAGCTGGAGTCTCTGTTTCACAAAACCATCCTGCAGGACAAGCTCTGAAGGAGAGGGGAACAAGAAATCTGACAAGAAGGTGACAATCCCTATGGAACAACATTTTTTGTGTTAAAATTTGAAAGCAGATACTTTAAAAAGGGTCTTTACATCGGGCTTTGCACGGAAAAATCATTTAAGGATGTGGAGAGATGGGGTGGAGCACGAAGGGTTCCCTGCTGTCTGTTCCTCAAACTAAAATCAAAATGCAACACAGTTTTGTTAAAACAGCAAAATTAATCTGTTCCTTCCTTTGGAAGGGCTTGCACTTCATGCTGCAAGAGAAATCCCACTGGAAAGGAGAGGGATTACTCCATGGATTACAAAGATAAGGGAATCAAAGAGATGAAGGGTGACCTGCTGAAGAGGAGAGAGCTTCAAGTAGGTTTTTAAGCATTGATCTGGGACTGTTGTTGTCAAATATCATGGCCTGGACACAAACTGCAGAAGGTGCTGAAGAAATGTGCTGGAGGCATTAAGTTAGAGATGGACAAAGAAGAACAAAAAAGGAGGAACTGAGAACATGTGCAGTGGGGAGAACATGGACATCCCCAGCACGGAGCATGGCAGAAAGAGGACAAGGACTTGGAATTGCCTGGAGTCTGTAAGGGACTGGGCAGGACTGGGACCATTTGGGATCTGTTTTCAGATGGAGAGGGGTCACCAGGGGAGTGCTCAGCAGTCTGGAGATGGAGGTGATGGAGATGGAGATGATGGAGATGATGGAGATGATGGAGATGATGATGGAGATGATGGAGATGATGGAGATGATGGAGATGGAGATGATGGAGATGATGGAGATGATGGAGATGACGGAGATGATGGAGATGATGGAGATGATGGAGATGATGGAGATGATGGAGATGATGGAGATGATGGAGATGGAGATAGAGAGGGAGAGGGACAGGGAGTGCCAGGGGCTCAGCCTCACAGTGCACATCTCAACAAGTGGTCATTTCATGCCTGGACACAGGGTGATGGGGACACAAGGCACAGACTTGGCTGTAATGCCAGGAACACATCCATGTCCCATGAGCATGAATCCTACAGGAGGCTCCTAGCCCAGGGGTGATGTGAGGACAGGCTTGAGGTTCAGCACTGACAGATCCAGCTGGGTCCTGCTAGAGAAGGAGCATCCTGGATGCAGGGAGCAGCACAAACCTGGCCCTGTGCTCCTCTGAGGACTGGCACACAACCCGTGCTCATCACTGCCCACACAGCTCCTTTCTTTGTCAGTCCCTGGTTTTCCCTCCCAGAAATCAGATGAAACAGACTTCAAGCAACCCCAGCTAAAAAAAATCAAAACCAAAATTACTGATAGTGCAGCAGCAGCTTGGTTTCCTTAAAACCAGCACAGATGCTTCTTTCCCATTCTCTGATTCCTATCACCAGATGTCATTCATTCATTCACAGCAAGGAATATCAGAAAAAAAACCACCTCAGGACAGTAGTCTGTGAAGAGGAACCTTATTTCACACATCAGGGCTTGTAAGACAACTCAAATAAATTAACTCCCAGTTGTTTTTAGCTTAAAAAGAAGGAAGGAACAAGACGCCTTAATTACTGATTGTCCTTTCATAACATCAGTCTTGTCATCCTAGGGAGAAAATGGTTACACAGAACATGCTTCCCATCAGTTCTGGTATTTCAGGTTACTTCTGAAGTCATTCCTGAAATTAATACTCAAGGAATTCACAAGCCAGCAAATGTTTCAATTCTTGTTGACTGGAGATGTACAGCACACCCCCTGCTCTTCATTAGCTGGGCTGTTATCAACATGCCCTGTTCCATCAGCCCTCCCAGTTACACCCTTATTTTAATTCTGATCAAGTTCCAGGCAGAAGCCCAATTCTTGCTGAAAAGTTTCTGTTAAAAAAAGCAAACAAGTGAGCAAAAACCAGCGCTCACTCTCAGCAGCTGCACTGCTGGCACTTTTAGCCAATTTCCCACTAAATATCATAGCATTAAACTTCAGCATCTGAAACCCAGCCAGGAGTCAAATGCTGCAGCTGGGGGAGTCAGGTGTGGAAGCATTTCTGTGCTGCCACGAAGCTTTAACCACTGCTTTTCAGAACAAGGGGTTAGATATTTTATCAAGACAAGTCTCTAATTCACAGGCAGGCCACACACAGGGTACATCTCCTGCACTTTACATTTCTCCATCAGCAGTTACAGGACACAGACCCCATGGCCCCCCTTACTGCTGATCCATCTCTCAGCCAGGCTCATGCTCTTGTCCATATTGTCCCTTTTCTTATTACCCCTTTCTGCGTCCCAGATGTTCTTGATCAGAAACTTTGCAGCAGCTCTTTCCTCTCACATCTCCTCACAAACCTCTCTACCTGGTTTTGAAGTTCACTGAACAAGGCTCTGCTCCTTTACCTGGATAAAGAGCAGCCAAGGGAAAACCTGGAACTGGGGGGGAAAAAAAAAAAAAAAAAAGGAAAAAAAGATGAACATTTGCAGCATGGACAGTGTCTGCTTTAACACAAAACCCTCTCATTAGTGCACTAAGGGGCAGTTTTCACAGGAATCTCAGGGAAATTGGTGAAGTCTCCAGCAACACTCAGCTCCCCATGGGTGAGCCTCAGGTGTTGGTAAAGGGCAGCAAGGTGGGTTTTAGGGACTGTCACCTCCAGGTGTGTTAAGGGAAACCTGCAGCACTCATCACCTTGTATGGATGTTACCAGACAACTTTCTCTGAAGGTTTAAGTGCTGGTTGAAGCACTCTGAGGATCCAGCAGCCAGGGACACACAGACACAGGAGTGCCTGGCTGGGAGGCACCCACCTCCTCCTCAGGAGATCCCTCAACCCCCCACCCAGCTCTGACTTCTGCTCCCTGGTTCTGCATCTCTCAGATTTTATTCCCAGCTCTGCAGGCAGCACTGATGAAGGTGTCACTCCTGGAGGACAGGGAGGGTTACAAATGCCTCTCCCCTTCACAGCAGTTCAAAGGTGCTATTGTTCTTAACACAGGGATCTGATGATCACTTAACACCAGAGCATCAGGCAGCACACACAGGCTTGCCAGGCCTGGTAATGAGATACAGAAACGTGTTAGATGGGATCATAGCTTACATCCTAACACTCCTGACTTCACATTTATTGAAGGCAGCCCTATTTTGTACAACACTGAGCATACAGTGTAACTCTGGGAACCACAGCTGTGACTTAGTTAATGATCTCAATAAATCCTACTTAAGCAGAGACAAGAAGAGAATTATGCAAATGACTGTTTCTGTACCACATGTACTTGATAACTGAAGACACACCAAAATAGGCTCCAGCACACAAGCACCAACAGCTTTTTAACCCACTTCAGCTAAAAAAAAAACAAAAAGAAAACCAACAACACAAGAGGGGGAACATCTTAGAGAATTTTATTTCGGGCGAGTTGCAGAGGATTTACTAATAAGTTGGTATTCAAGGAAACATACAAAAAGGAATATGTACAAAGAGGGACAGCAGAGAAACCAAGACAGGTGAGGGAGCTTCCTACACTGTTGTGGTTAAATCCTCATGCCCTGCCCGTGGCAGACCCTGCTGGCAGCTCAGTAAGATGTCCTCCATCAGCCTCTTGTAGACCCAGGCATCACCCTTCAGCCGCTGCCTCCGGATGCCCACGGCCTCAGGCTTGCTGAGGAGACAGACTTCCAACTCAAACTCCATTGTCACCTTGCCAAAATCAGACCTGGTCTGACATTTCAGGGTGTACCTGTAACAAAACACAACCAGAATCGTCACTGAGCCACCCAGTGCTTGTTTTGCAGTGCAGTTTTGGGTTAATAACAGCACTTTACAGAAATTACCCCACTGCTCCTCAGAATACTGGGAAAGGACACAGAGTGCAGGGGGTGTGAGCTCTGGCACTGTGCTCCAACTCCCACACAGCCAGAGGAAACCCTGCTGGCCACAGAGCCCATTCCCAGGCTGCTGGGCAGGAAGGAGGGAGATGTTCCTGCATTATTCCTCAGGAAAACCCCTCTGCAGAGACAGCAGGCTGACAGGCTGGCTGCTGCTCAGCTCTTGTGGGAAGTGGGAAAAATAAATGTGAAATTTCAATCTTTAGAGGGGGAGAGGGTGCTTCTGTCACACTCAGAATCCTTCCAGATCTTCAGTTGGAAATGCATCAGAGGTTGAAGTGTACTCTGACCTTCTGCAATGCCCAAATACTTGGTGACCTGAGGAAATGCATATTCATAACTGAGCACAGCATTTCTTCCATGCACTGGGAAGCCAGACATTAAACTTTGATCAGAATTAGGAAGCAATCCTACCCTCAGTACCTTAGCCTCACCAGCAAACCTACAAACTGAAATACAAATCCTACAAATTAAAATAATGCACACCAAGGTGTGTGGATTCTGTGCAGAATATTGTAAAATATTCTGATCTCTTGGCTGAATGCTAATGCCCTAACTGCTGACAATGAGGGCTAAAAGGAACCCACCCCACCTCCCAGAATTGCCTGGTTTGGTCACATCACTGTACCCTAAGAAACCTTTTGTTTTTACAGCTTCATAAAAGGCAGAGGCTGATGTGAATTATGCCTAAGAGCTACCTCACTATTTTCAGTTCATATCTGTCACTCAAATTTTTTTTTTTGAAAATATGAATGAACGAAACACATTCATTTACTGCTCAATACACCTTCTATAAAATTATTGTATTTTACAATGTGGGGCTGAGAAAGTAAGTTCAAATACTTCATCAAGGATTGGAGTATTGATTATTTAGACAAACACAAGATGAAGTCATCACATTTTACACTTACCCCTTCTGAATATATTCCACATGCTTGTTTGAAAGAACAGCCATTATTTCATTCAGCAGCTGGTCTGGATTCAGCAGCTGAGTGGTGGTGACATTACAGTGTGCCTAAAAGTAATCAGCTTATTAAAACAAGAGTCAAGGGGAAAGCAATAGAAAAAACTCTCTCCTGCAACTGAAGCCATTATGCAAAGCTTCCATAGAAATCTTCAAAATAGCTAACCATAGTGGCAAATGTTTCAACTGCCCAATACTGTAATAATTAAGACATTGTAATAGCAACAGGAACACTAAGAACAATTAACAATGCATGTCCAAACGATAACCCATCAAAAACCCCACAGCAGCAGTGATGGAGAGGGCAGGATGGGGGCTGTAGGATGTGTGTGGGCTGGAGGGGAGCAGAGAAGGCAGACAGAGGACTCTGGCTGGAGTCCTCACGCCATGGCCAGGAGATTGCCTGTGCCCTGCTGAGACCAAGGAACAGGCACAGCACCACATGGCTTTTCCAGGAATGAAGATTCACCATGTTTAAAGGGAAAAAAAAAAAAAAAAAAAAAGTCATTTATACTCGTAAGTTTACTGCTGGAGGAGTTTTGTATCACACCTAATGTTCAGGTAATGGACTAGTCCAGCTAGGGACTTCTTGAAGAACTTCCAGTCACCCATATTTAACAAGACTATGCCAGCTGAAACATGCCACAAAGGCTTTATCTGCCTTCTGAATGCAGATGAAAAGAACACCAAACATTGGTTGAGGAGGCAAAGTCTATGACAGGTTCTTGCAGTTCTTATTCAGCCTCAAATGTATGCAACACCCTGCCATAACTGCTGATACCATGAAATAAAATTCTGTCTTCTCCTGTTGTGCTGCAGTGTCCCTAGACCTGCATTTTGCACACACTGTGGACAGAGGAAGCTGGTGCATGTCAAGAGCTTCTAGAGACAGAAGATCTAGGTTTTGTTTCCAATTGCTCAGGCTCCTGAATTAACTGCACGTTTCCTACTCCTGTCTGATGAGTTGGTCAGGTTTGTAGTCCAACAAAAGTCTCGAACTTAAACTGCCACCTTGACCCTGACAAGTGCCTCTTGGAAGTTTCCAACTGTAATACAGTAGCTGAGCTGCATCTACACAGGCTGCAAAAACACAAAAACACAAAGTGCTCCTTTCACTGACAGGCAGCTCTCCTTATCCCTGGAAGCCTTCAAGGTCAGGTTCAGGCTCACAGAACTTTGGCCATCCTGATCTGGTTGAAGATGTCCCTGCTCCCCACAAGGGGGTAGGACCAGAGGACCCTTGAAGGTCCTTCCAACCCAAACCATTCCATATGATCCTCACTGCACAGGAGGTGTCCAACACCTGCAGCTCCACTCAGCAGCAGAGACACTCCTTATTTCTAGAGGATTGTTTCTGCCCCAGAAATAGCCTTGCCTCTTTCACCTTTAACATGTTGTTTCAAATAATAATCTACAGATTGAAGGACAGATTCCTCCTTGTGTAATTTTTGGAGTCTCATAGCTGCTTTTGGGTGACTGTCACAACTCTGTTCACTACTCTGGTATGATGCCAATGCTATTTGATGTGCATTCTATAATAGAGTTAATAATAACTTAATGAGTTAAATTTGGTAGATGCAAATGTTATTTTAAAGTGCTCTGTGCAATGCATTATCTGAGGAGCTTCTTTACCTGTGCCTGTTTAAAGCAGGATCAGCAGAGAACTGACTCAAACACAATGACATCAGAACTTCACAAATGGAAATTATGCTGGCAGTGGCAGGAAGTCTTTGACCAGGTGTAGTTTTTTAGGCTGTAATCTCAGGTTCTCTTGACATCTAAAGACTGTCTTGGAACAGACATACCACTCCTGGACTAGACACATAAGTCAGGAATGATACCACATTCATTAGTTTGGGTTTGATCCAGTGGGAGAGCTAGCAGGATGTCTACATAAATAACAGGACTGAAATTTTCCAAACAGACTTCCTTTAAAACCATCCTGCTTCCTGCACATTCTGTTCAGAGGGATATAATCAAAAACCAAGGGCCAAACTCTTCTCTTGATCTGTTGGTTACTTGTCTGTGCCCAGCCTAACATGACAGAGCCCGGGGTGGTAACTGTGTTAACAGAGATGCAGAATACAGGAAAATCTGATCACACCAGTTTTCACAAGACCATTTCTAAAGGTGTTGTTTTAATCCTATGATTGTACTTCTTTTCACATAAAATTTTTCCAGCAACCATACCTTGAGTTTCCTTGGATGATCCCTAGCAGATCTTTTCTTTTTGCTTGGTGTAAGCATTGTGATCATTTTATCCAAGCCTCTTTCAAGACTTCCAAATATTTTGGCTTTCCTCTTCTTCTGGCTGCTGTCAATGTGAGCTAGGTTGAGATCTAAATCCACTGAGTGACACCTGTGATGTGAACAGATTAATCAGTTCTTTAGAAACTGGTTGTTTCAGATATGTCACTGAACCATTATCAGACCTGAGGGAATGAAGAAAACCAAAGCAACTGTAGTGTGAAGTTTTTATTTGAAAGTCAGTTGACATTTAAACCCAGAGATATATCTAAGAACTGCAGCCCTCTGGGGAACTCACGTAAGAAGGAACTTAAGACTATGGAAAATGTATAATGAAAATAATTTAATAATTGTATAATGAAAATAAATGAATTCCATAGTTTTAAAACCTTTCTCTGCCTTCAGTGTTTTCTAGTGTATGTAGGAAGAGGTTCTAGAAAGGTTTTCACCAAGAGAATGGAAACAGCAGCTTGCTGTTGTAAGAAGGCTTCCCAGGCAGTACATGGATCAAGGCAGTCGTGCTGTAAATCAGAATTGTACACAAATTAATGGACACTTACTTTCTTTCAGGAAGAACCTCAGCTGCTGTCAATTCATCTGTGTGTGTTGGGCCTGTGGGCTGCTTAACTGGGGTGACTGTAGTGAAGTGGCTCTCTGAAAGAAAGCATCCAAGCCAGAGCAGGTATGTTTTTGCACAAAGGATTTCTTTTTCTTCATCAAGGATGATCTATTTATTGCTGATTTATTTCTAAAACCAGCCTTCTTTTCTATCTGAGGTCTCTCTCCAGAATAACAAAATATGCTTTTGATATAAACAACAATACAACCCCTATTTTGCAAAGAAAAACTCCAGCTGTTTTCCCCACAAGTCAAGCCCTAGAGCAACCAATGCAGTTCACTATTAGAAATTTGGAAAGGAAGAGGATCAGAACTGCTTCCTTGCCACTGGTCCCAGAATGAATACTGGGAAATTCTAGCAGCTGTGTCCTTCACCAAGCCATTTCCCTGGTGTGGTGTCAGTTTCTGTAGCCACATTTACTACCAGACACTACAGAACTACCCACACTCTGCAGAGCATGGGTTTGGATGTGCAGAAGCAAACACCAAGTGAAACAGTCAGCAGATGAGTGGCTACCAGTGAACAAAAACTGTTCAAAGTTTCAGCTGTCTACAGAACTGCACCTGGCCCCAGTGATCACCTCAAAATTTCCAATGGATACTTCCACTTTTCTATCTCTGAGAGTATTAATACTACCCTTCCTGAATCAAAGATTTTCCAATGAAAAAGGCAATTAGCTTTTAATTGTTTCATCCTCAGAAGAGCCTCATTAAATCAGCTGAATTTCCCATTACATAAGTATCTACTTTTCTCGTTTAAACTTAACATGAAGTCAAACTTCACATACAATCTTAAGACAAAACCCAAACTACTCTTTGTAGTGCTCATCCTTAAATCCTTTACAGAGGATGTCACTGAACAGCTCTAAGTCCAAGATCCTGTATAACTTGAATCAGCCTGCAAAGACCTGCTGCTTTTGAACAATGCTCCCTGGAGCAGAAGAGTCTCCTGCTGTAAGGAGACCCTGAATGTACAGTTTCAGCATTAAAGGTTTTAATGGTTGAAGGGAATGATAATGTACACACAGGGTACACCATTTCACATAAGTACAGACTAGACAAGCTGAGGACAGAAATTTCTGGCAACTCATACAAGCTGACATAATTTATAAAGATTTGTGTGGTCTATCACAAAACTAATATCTATACATAGTTAACAGAAGTATTCTCACTGCCACACTGCACTGTTACTGTGAAAAAGCTGACATTTTCACATCCAAAAGTTAGAAAATCCAGGAGAAATCCAAAAGTTAGATTTCTCTTAGAAGGGGACTTGACCAAAAGCACACCTTTATTTTCACTCATGGTAACAACAAAGGATGAACAGTGATGAGGAAGCTGTGTTCTCAACCTTGATGAAAAGTGGAACCAGACTCAGGTTTTACAAACACAGCACCTCACTCCATCTCAGTGTTGCAGGAAGCATGCATGGGTGACACTGTAATCACCAATCCCTCTGTAATTAGCAGACTTCAACATGCCCAGCTGTATGGTCAACTTGCAGCACCTTACCACGTGTAGTAGAAGAACCAGGCTGGTGCATATGGCAAAAAATTTAAGTCTTCCAGAAACAGATGGGTTGGATACACCAGTATTGTGTTCATGTTTGAACTGACAATAATTCCTAAGCCATCCACACAGTCTGAGTTCCCAGCAGTTACATTCAACTTACCTTTGAAGGCAGGGGCCTGGGAGGGTGTGCTTTGTACTTGTGACTCAATCTGACTGGTGGCAAAAGGAGTCTGTGGAGCAGGAAGCTCAAAGGGCATTTGATTTCTTAAAGCTGACTCTGTAGCAACATTCTCTTTGTTTTCATGCTTCTTGGATGCCACTTTCCTTGCCACAGGAGTTGACAGTGTGAATTCTGCATCGTCCAGTTGAGCGTCATCCCCTGAATGCTACAAGAGATGTAACAAAAAGGAAAAAACACAAATGCTTTGCTCTATTCTGATCACATTCAGGGATGTTACAGACAAGACAATTCTAAACTTGATGCAGGTTTAAAATCCCATGCAATGCTTGCCTATTGAGAAAAAAAGCTAAAAACTCTTCAGTACTTCTGATTCCCTCTATAAGTTGCTAACAAACATCAAGTTATTTGCCCTTTTGTTGTCTGCTCAATTCTTCAGCTTACACATTTATGACTATTCCTCACCAGCTTCTCTAAACACAGCAAAGAATTTTCATTTGGTTTAATTGTGTAAGTTTAATTGTTTCATTATATTTTCTTATCCAATACAAACAGGTTGAACTTCGTTCTTCAAGGACTTGCCCAGCTCTAGCCTCGCTCCCAGGTGTTTTTTTCTCTACCTTATTGCTTTCCCATCAGGTTTAAAATTCTCATTGCTCATTTGCTCATTCCCTAGGTGCTGTTTTTATGCAAATCAAATGCCAAAGCTCAAGTTCTCATCAAATGAATCATGACCTATAGCTAGAGCAAGTCACAATTTTTGTTAAGCTGTGTATTTAAAACATTTCCTTACTCAGTTTGAAACTCCCCTTGACTGGGCAATACCAAACATTCAAATGTGTAATAAATTTTATGAACAATAAGATTTTTTTGATTAAGAATAGTATCATTTGTTTTGCTTTTTTAAGGAGCTAGTATTTACTCTTCCAGCACCTGTTTTGGCTTGCAGGAATTTAGAATAAATTCTTCCAATGGAGATTCTTCAGCCCATGAAGCTGCATCAGAAAACTCTATGGATCCAAACACATGTGCTGCTGCACTGCAGTATGGAGTATCTTCACACCTCATCCCTCTCTCAGGCTGGAAAGAAAGACTCAGTTGAGATTCCACTGTACAGTTAAAAGGAAGATTTCATCAAGAAAGTGCCATTGAAACCTAAGTCTTCTCTCAGGCCCTAATTATGGTTAACAGCTAATGTGCATTTGTTATTTGTACCAAAATCAAAGGTCTATGTATTCTCAAACCAACTCATCTTTCATGGCCTGCCTAAGGAAGAGAAGCAACTCACAAAAAATATCTGCCTTGGATTTCAGGACTTGGACCACACTCTTTTTACCAAAAGCCAAATAATACGCTGGAAAGAACCCAAGAAAAGAATGCAATAAAGTCTGAAAGAAAGACAGATAAAAGTAGGCACATTTCATCCACAAGACAGAATTATAAATCTGCAGCAGTTCTTCAGCTGCCATTCAGAACCCTTCATCTAATTGCAAGCCCTGACAAGTGTTGTCATTTATTACATCAGAGGATTCATAACTTCAGCCAAGATTGCCAACCCTCATGGCTCACACCACGTGCAGTCAGCTGCCAGGCACAGCATCCTCAGTTTCTAACACCATTTCTGATTTTCCAGGAGGCTCTTCCCAAAGACTTGCTTCACACCACTCCAGTGGAATTGCACACACTTATTTTAAATTATCAATCCCCAGCTGGAATGGATACCCTTTCAGGAAGCTTTTGCCCTCCTGGTGGGTGAGTTTCTCCTTCTATGACCAAGGGTATTGCAGTGCTCAGATCTCTTGTTACTACTGGAACAGAAGCAGAGCTTCCTGGTGTGCTCCTGGATTTACAACACCCTTACCAGGGGGGCTGCTAGCTACAGCCAGAGGTTGTAGTTGAAACTGTGTTCCACTACATGATGAATGCCTGAAGAGGATTCCTTGCCTACCACATTTCAGATGAAATTCATGCTGTGGTGAATTCTTTTTGGAATATCCTTCTAAGCCAAACTCTGTGAAATCAGGTATTATGTACAAATTTGTGCCACCTAATCCAGAAACTGTCTAGGTTAAAGGTTCTATTTGGTTTCTTGACATCAGACCAACTCTGGCTGAAGAACTTTTCGGTTGGGTATTTCAGTAAACTCACTTGATACACACAGAATCCACATGTGGGTAAATTAAATGTGTTCCCAGTGCTGTAGGACTCATGGATTTTTGGGTTGTGTAGACCTTTCCACAATCACCCCTGAAGGCATAATGCATGTTTATTAGCAGCATCACACTTTGGCTGACTGCACATATTGCTGCTCTCTTACTAGCACTAGTTCAGGGCACCAGTCTGCTTTCCCAGGCAGAGCTCTGTTATTTGTTGTTTAAACACCAGAAGGACACAGAGCTCTTGAAGTGAGTCCAGAGGAGGCCCTGGAGTTGCTGGGAGGGCTGGAGCAGCTCTGCTCTGGAGCCAGGCTGAGAGAGTTGGGGGTGTTGAGGCTGGAGAAGAGAAGGCTGCAATGGGGAGACCTTGGAGCACCTTCCAGTGCCTGAAGGGGCTCCAGGAAAGCTGGGGAGGGACTTGGGACAAGGGCCTGGAGGGATGGGAGCCTCCGAGGGGGAAGGGTTTGGAGCTGCAAGAGGGGAGATGGAGAGGAGAAATCCTTTGGGGTGAGGGTGCTGAGCCCCTGGGTGCCCCCAGAAGCTGTGGCTGCCCCATCCCTGGCAGTGTTGAAGGTTGGATGGGGCTTGGAGCCCCCTGGGCTGGGGGAGGGGTCCCTGGACATGATAGCAGGGAGTTGGAATGAGATAAGCATTCTATCATTCCATGCTTAGTGCAGAGGACTATTTTAATCCTGCTGCATTCCAGAGCTTACCCCCAGTGCTGCTGATGGTGTTGTGCTGCCAGGCCCTGCCTGACACGGAGCCCTCAAACGAACACGCCTGCCTCGAGCCTTCTTGGAGTGAAGCAAGAGATAGGTTGCTGACATTTGGTCATATTTCCACTAGGGGAAAAACAAATATACAAAAACAAAGTAAGTATTCTAAACTCCTCTTGGGAAATATTTTAAGTACAAAGAAAACTCAGCCTTCTGGAAATTTCTGTGGTTCTGCAAGTTTTTCTACCTGATGTGCATCCCTAATGTTTGATCACCAAGGTGTAATTCCAGACTTCAGTTAATTTGTCATGTGTCTGGGATCAAGGAACAGACTGTGGATTTGGGGTTTTGTACTGGTGTCAAAACTGATGCTGCTGCCAGGATCCACCTCCTGAACTGAATGACAAAGGTATTAATTCAGCTCAGCCAATACTTATACCAGAATCTAATTTTTTTCAGAGTTCCTCCCAGTTCTTCCCCCACAAGCAGCACCAACATTTTGCATGACTTCCAGCAGCTCTGCTGGTGTGAGGGTACAATGCTTGACAGGTTTGCAGCACAGTACATTCAGTTTGAATTAGTTATAAGGGATTAGAAGTCCTCCAGTAAAGGACTATTCAAATGCTATAAACCTATTTGTAAGGACTTTTCCACCTGCAGAGAGATTATTTCAGATAATTTCTTCTATATGAAGAACAAGTAGCACTAAATCCATAAATCCATTTTAAGTATCATACACATTTTAAGTCTGTTCCCACTCTACACCTAAACAACTTTTTTTATTTTTTATACCTATTCTCTACTGGTACAAAGAACCAAATAATTCCATTTCAAGGGAGAATTTTGAGATTCAGGTTAAAGCTTAAGTAAATCTCATTATTTAATTCTCTTCTGCAGCTTGCAGTATCATTGGTAACATTTGTACAAGTATTCTAGAAGTAGTCAGTTCACCTTCTGTCATTTGTATTCAAAAGTGACTAAACACACTCTTTTGCATATTAAAAAAAAAAAAAAAAAAAGTCATTAAAAAAAAAAAAGTTTTATAGCTTGTCTGGGTGATGCTCTGATATTTTTCTCCTACTCTTTTTGTTTTCTCTTACTGATTGAGACATGTAAAAGCAAAGAGTTAGCCCACCAAATGGCATCTCTTGTTCACCTATACATTTTTTGGCTTCAAGAGATTCAGAAGGATGTTACCAGGGTGGGACACAACAGTCAGGCTTAGGAAACATCAAGAGTATAATTAAAAGAGCAAAAAGGGAAAAAAACAAATGGGAACTTCAGAACTGCAGTTATAAGCCACAGATCCTCTGAAGTTCTGCAGGGGCTCCCTACATCTGAAAAGTATAAAAAAATTCATACTTTAGAGTAAGCATTAGTCTGTTAGTACAGTAAGTTTATTTGCTGTATTACTGTGTTTAATTACTGGTATATACTACTTACCTCTGATATTAATTCCAAAATACTCTCCCTGCTCTGTCTGTGAAACACAGAAAGCTCTGCTACACAGTCTTCATCAAGATTTCCCAGCTGCAAAAACATGATGGATACTGAAGGATGAAGTTTTCAAGTTGCCTCACAATCCACATGACTGTGACATTTCAATGAAAGCCACTGGGCTGAATCAATAATCAGCTGTGATTTCAGACCTATTTTAAACAGTTAGCAGCACAGCTGAGTGTTCTGAAGAAGAGACTGAGAAAGCCACACAACTTCAACAACTTCACAGTTTGGCCCCTCTTTGGTAAGGGGTTGTGAATTCAAATAAGAAAGCCTGACAGCAGATGAGATTTTTACTCGAATGGAAGCTACACTTTCACCTCTACATAAATATTCAAAGCTCTCAGATGTGCACAACTTCCCTGGAACCAGTTAGAAGCCATGCTGCAGGCACAGTAAAACTCTTCAGAGAACTTTAGAGAAACAGTGGCATCCAGTGGCCAACTGGGAGCATTGGCTGCAAACATGCAGCAGCTTCTCCTCAGTACTTAATACTGACAACTGTATTACATTTTTTTTTCTTTTCCATATTGCCTGAGCCTGATTAAAACAAGTGACAGGCAGGAGAACCATACTTTCAAAGGGGTAAAACCCAAACCAGCAATTCTCAGTGAGAACAGCTCCAAGATAAACCACGGTCATGCCTAACATGCTCTCCAAATCATTTGCATTTTGCACCTTAAACAAAGTACTGACCAAGCAGCCTGGAAAATTGACTTTGTATGCCATTGGCATGTGGAAATACCTCACATTTTGATGAGAAGCCCCTGACTTTGCCAATTAAGCATCAGGTGCAGAATACAATGAAAACACACTGCAAACTGGTCCTCAGGAGAAACCAGAAGTAGTAAGATTTTGACAGAAAGATGAATCAGAAAGGTACCACACATTTCAGAAAAGTCTCACATTTCACCTCTGAATAAATGTTTTCACAGCCCACCACTGCAAGGACAATAGCAAGCCAGCAAAGATTGCATGAAATACTTTTTTATTCACCTGACAAGTGTACTTACTGAGTATTTACTCTGCCACTGAACAGCATCAGAATAACCTTGCATGAGCCAAGGGTGACTCAAGAGGTGCTTAACTGTGATCCTCTTCTTTGGGTCCACCTGTGAGCAATAAAAAACAAACTGATGCTTAAAGCACAGAGAAGAACTGGAGAAAAAATTGCCTGCTACTCAGAATTTTAGGGTGGTTAGAAGTTCAAATAAGCAGCACTGTTCCATGGCTTCACCAAAAGGCAGATGAACACAGGTGGGGTGACTGTGCAGGGATAGTCCTGGGTTGCTGAGGGGCTCTGAATGCACAGGCAGTGTGGTTAGCTTCATTTATAGAAAAGCTCTTACTGATACAGCACAGTTAGGAACAAACAGCAGAAGGCAGGATTAATCTTGTCTGCAAAATTTTGTAAGAATAAAAATTTGTGTTTAAACAGCTTCTTTTTTTTTTTTTGATATTTAATTGATGTAATGTTTTGACTTGTCTAATGGTGCTTCATTGACCTACTGAATAGAAGCAAAAGCTTTACCTGCAGCATTTGGTCCAGCAGCAGTGTACTGCTAGGAGACAGCCACTTTGGAATGCTGTATTTTCCTCTCTGAAAAAAAAATTAAAATAAAAGATTTAAAATTTATCTTTTCAAAAAGAACTGCTAAATTACTTGGATGACTGACACCTGTGTTTGGTCAGAGAGGAAGAACAGCAGGCAGAAGCAGACCTAGCTTTAAGAATTTCCTGGATGAATTCAATGTTAGTACTAAAACTCAATCAGTAAGGAATTGCTGTGTTTGAATTACCACCCACTCAACTTGTGTGACATTTCCATCTCACTCCACTTTTGCAGCCAACCTGCTCCTTTATCTCTCACACTGTTTCCTCATACCCACTTGATACTGGAGTTTTCAAAGTGCAATATGCTGGAGCATGAATGTCTCATATTAGCACTTTGAAATGTGAATATTCATTGAAATTACTTTTCAGACACTAACATCCTCAACAGTTATTCTTTTTTCATAGGTTTCATGCAAGAATTTCTCTCTCTCTATTCATACTGTAAACAGGAAAAAGGTAACAGATTTAGCAGGTAAGTTTCCTTCAAATAGTCTAAATTTTCTTTAAAAAAAAAAAATTTGGTTAGAAGACAATTCAAAATGGATTTCAGATTTGATGTACAACAACAGGAGCCAAAAAACCCAACCAAGTTCACCACCAAGGATCATTTACTTCTTAAGGAAAATGGAGAAAAAAATATCAGTAAACAGAATTGTGAAATGACTTAACTACATAACTCTCATTTTGTCATGGCAGTTTCCTTTCTCCAAACAAATTCCTCAATAACAAAACAGCATTTTATCCACCATACAAATCTAAGCAGTGTATGAAGTGCTTCAATAGCACAGGTTCAAGAATTTAAGCTGCATTTTTACAGACAATCCTAATGAGCTCTTTATAAATAGTTTACAGGCTGTTTCACAAAGCAGCTTCACTCTGAAGCTAAGCCAAGTAACACGTGCAGTTTGCTTTTTGGTTTTAATATATTGCTACAGAATATGAGACAGGGAAAAAAAATTAGCATCTGCTTGACTGAGGGCAATATTGGAAGGTGAATAATTCACAATAGTTATCAAATACATAAGATAGCACCAGAATTAATTTTTTTAACAGAAGTTATATCACATGCTTGATTTTTTTCATTCAAAAAGTAAATGCATTTGCTCAAGGATTCCCAAATTAAGAGATGTAGAGCATTCCAGGGAAAGAAACATTGCATGTAAGTCATGTGTTCCTAACTAGATTTAAGCAGATTATTACACTGACTTAGAACAACACTTCTGAGTTGAGGTTACAATAAATTTTGGTATCTGCAATGTCTGAAATGAAATTCCACAACTGTGTCTATGTGTCCACATATAAAGAAATTTTCAGTTCACAGCCACACAAAATTAAAACAAATTCAGATCTGAAATAGGAAGCCTGTATCTTAAAACCTGCAGTTTTTAACTTGATGATCCTCACAAGTCCCCTCCAGCTGGAGGTGCAAGCAGGACAGTCCTGATGTTTTAATGACAATTCACCTCAGTATCAGCAATTTACGTGGTCTCTTTGGATCAGTTAGTCTCCGATTTTTCTTTTTTTAAAGTTCTTTACAACAACTCAAATTGAGCTTCCTACAGCTCTTCTGTGAAGGTTCTCAAGTCCACTCCCAGCTGCAGACTAGCAATCCATGGTGTTTCAAGAACTAATCCTGCCATTTCCAGAGCTCTGACTGCTTCACATCCCCTCTGCAGATCAGGTGTCAGCTGCCTCCTTCCACAGCAGCCTCCAATACTCCTGAGGTGGTTTTTTAGGGGTTTTATTTAAACAGATCAGACTCTGGGTCAGAGGAGAAAGATGTGGAGGAAGCCAAAGCTCACCAAAGCAGCTTACTGGAAGCATCACCAACATAAATTCTATGGCAGTTCAGCAGTGGTTGTTGTGTCTGATGTGGAACAGCTGCTGGTCAGCTACATCAGGAGGAGTTCACAGGGAAAGAGACTCAATTGCTCAATTCTGCTGTGTACTATTTGTTCAACTCTTTCTGTAAATTGTGGTGTCTTAAACTTCCCTCCTCATTTTGGAGAAGGGAAACCTGCTTTGCCTAGACATGAGAGGAGCTGACACATAAGAAAATCAGATTTGGTAAATGAAATTACATATTTGTAATTCTATTCCACACAACAGAGGGAGAAGCTGGACAAAGGCTCAGACACAAAAATCCAGCCCATCAGCAAGACCATGCTTCTGAGGTTTAATTTCCTAGAACTAGACCAAACTAGAATACTGCAGAGAGCAATTAAAGATGGAAACAAATCCACAAAATATCAATAGGAAAAGCAGCAAGGTGTAACAAAATTCAGCCTTTTTTTTTTCCCCTAGGCACAGGTCAACAGCTTCTGCCACCAGAGAAGCCAAATCTCTCACAGAGCTCTGCAGTGTCTGTTTCCAGTGTGTTTTAGCACCACACCTACCATTATCTTCCTGTAGACAGCCACGACATTGTCATCATCAAAGGGGAGGAAGCCACACAGCAGAGCATACAGCAACACTCCCATGCTCCAAATATCTGCCTAAAAAGTAAAAGTGAGTGGAAGTTAAGAACTTGGTTTATCTAAAATGGCTCTGAGGCAGCTGATATTGCCCCCTTCTTTGGCAAAGCCCATCTACAACTCATGAGAAGCAGGTTCCCTAATGCCAGACAGAACTCTTCTATTCCAAGTGAAAGCACACGACCCAAATTCAATTTTCAATTCACTCAAGCTAAAGCACTAGTAAAACCAATATCCTCTCCTTAGGTCACCAAATTGCTGCATTACTTTCATTCTACAAGGATTTCACTGGCAAAAATGAAATCAAAGTCATCACAAGGGATTTCATAGTGATTACAACAGCTGTCAGCACAGTTACAATTGACTTTAAAGCCCTACAGCTTCTTCTCTATTTGTATAGGCTCAGCAAAGTCTACGTGCCTCACACTGTAATTTCTACCTAGACCACAAAGAAATAAATGAGGTTTGAAAAGCAGTGAAGTTCGTGGAAAACACACCAAAAACAAATACTGAGAAGCACAAAAATTTGCAACAAGAGCTGGGTAATTAACAGAACAAATCACTGCTTGAAAGAATGCGCAGTAGAAGGAAGGAGCTTAAATTGCTGTCCCATAAGGCACCAAAATATGGAGCAACAAATGAAGATATCAAAGAATTAGTTAAATTAGCCAGCTACATGACCTGTGGCCAAGAGCATGTTCTGCTGTTCCAGGCTGTGGCTGCTGGGGATAATCACACAGCTTCTGAGACCCACCAGGGCAACAGTGCTCCAGCAGGGTTCAGGAGGCAAACCCAGTGAGGATGTCTGGCCATTACAGCTTTAAACACACAGCTGTGGGGGAAAAACCCAAAACTGTGCTACATACCTCTGAGCCAATATAGGATTTTCCCTGAATCAGCTCTGGTGCTGCATAGGCTGGGCTTCCACAGCAGGTGTTCAGATGGTAATCAAGGCCACCCTAGGAGAGCAGAGGAAACCCATCACACAGAGGCACTGGCTTGAACACAGCTCAGGTCTTCTAGAAAGAACATGAGGGGCCTCAGAGGCTTCACTTTCTCTGCTCATGTATCTTGCTTTGGTGTAATACATGGCACAAACTGTCTGAGAACATGAGTAACCCATAAACATGCAGACACCATGGTATCCCAGCTGGTATCCCAGCAGTCTTTCCTCCTGCTGCTCTTCTGATAAGAACACCTCCTTCTGTGACTCTGAAGAGAAATTCAACACAGCTCTGGAAGCAATGATCCAAGAGCACTGGCCATGAGGCTAGCTGGTCACTTATATCAGTATTTAATGAAACAACTTCATGAAGAACACTAGAAATACTCGCATATGAAAGCTATGTTATTGCTTTGCCTGGTCTTTGTTCTAAGCACATCAGAAGATGGCTTTACACCACCAGGGGGATGGTCTTGATGGCCCTCAGGGTGCTCTACCTTGAACCAAGGAAAACAATCTGAGGATAAGTAATTGTCAGTAAGACCTTCTTCAAATTAAATTATGAACAGCAGTTACATCACATGTGAAGCTGACAAACAGCTGACAGCTCAGTACAAGCATTTGGAATGAGACTGTAAATGTAACTGGAATAAACTATTTGATTTCATCCACAATCTCCACACACACACACAAATCTCGTGGAAAAGAAACCATACACCAGTGAAAGTTATCAGGGAAAAATACCAACATAAGGTTCACAGGCCTTTATTTGTGACAGCAGGTGCTATGCATACAAAATGATGTCTGCCTCAGACTATGCCAGAAGACAGAAGAAAATGATGGCACAGTCTGGCTGTAACACTTTGTCAGCTGCTCTCACACACTTAAGTAACTAATGACTGGATTACAGCTATGCAAATAGCTTGGGTTTAGGGGTTTTGGGCAAGTTTCTGCATTGTACTCTGAAGTCAAACATGCATTTTTTATGTGCATGTAGTAGCTCATTTAGTCCTAATCTGTGAAAGCAATGGATACTATTACCTTTGGCTTTGCACAAAGTCCAAAGTCTATTAGTTTCAAATTATGATCCCCATCAATCAGCAGATTTTCCTGGAAAAAGAGAAAGTACCCATCAATGTTTTGATAATCCAAGTATCTAAGCCACCACATTTTAATTCACTTTATTTCATCTTGTCATTAGCAGCTAGAACTTCCATAAAGCTCTCCTCTGGAGGTTTTGCTCAGCTGCTAATTGAATACATGGCATACTGCAGATGGGGAATACCTGCCAGCAGGCTGGATGGGAGGCAGCAGCCTGTTCTGGCAGAAAGGGTGGGCAGCAGTGCCATGGTATCAGGGACTGCATTAAAAGGAGCACAGTGAGCAGAGCTGGGGAAGTTCCTCCAGCTCTGTGTTCAGCACAACGAGCACAGTGCATCCAGGTTCTGTGCTCCCTCCCCCAGCACAGGACAGACACCAAACTGATGTACTGTTGATGGATGGCAGCAGTCTGCTCAGGGGACACTTGCTCCATGAGGAGAATCACAAAAATCACAGAATGGTTTGGGTTGGAATGGACCTTAGAGCTCATCCAGTTTCATCCCCCTGCATGGTCAGGGACCCCTCCCCCAGCCCAGGGGGCTCCAAGCCCCATCCAACCTTCAACACTGCCAGGGATGGGGCACCAACAACTTCCCTAGGCAACCTGTTCTAAGAGGCTGTGGGGAAGATGTCTGAGCAGGTTGTAGATGAGAAAGCTTCAATGAGACCTCATGGCAGCCTTTTACTACCTACAGGGGGGCATGAAGACACAGCAGTGCGTGGTGGGACAACAACAAAACAGAAAACAAGCACCAAGAGATGTGTTCAGACTGGGAATCTGGAAAGAACTTTCTCTTCATAAGGACAGTGAAGAGGTTGCCCACCAAGATGTGCTGCCTCATCCTCGGGAGCAGGAGGTTCAAGCAAATGCCTCTAGAAGTCACTTCCCACTCAAGCTATAGACTGTAAACCTGCCTGCTCTCCAGCTACAAACCAACTGCTCCCCAAAGATACACACAATGTTTAATTGGGGGAGAACTCTGGAGACAAAGATTTCATGAGCTGCCTAGGAAAACACTAGTGCACTCAGAATTTGCTTTTCTCAGAGATGTCAAAATCTCTAAAAATGCAAATTTCTAACTTTTTCAGTGAGAAATGGACTCAACTCCTCTATTCTTAACTGCTAACTTTAGTCTATAATGACAGCACAGTCATAGGGTGGGTCTGGTAGCACTCATCTTCCCCTACAACTTCTGTCTAGCCACCACTTTCTGAACTCTCATCACACTTCCCTTTGTGTGGTGTGAAAAACCAACAGTTAGAAACTCTCTCCAGGTACAAGCTGGAATGAAGGGGATAAAAAAAAGGTCTAATCAATATTGACAGCCAGATCTATGTCTCTGCTCCTCTCCCAGATGGAGTGTTCTGCTTCTCTTTCAGGGCAAGCTCCTTCCTCAGATACAGCTGCACCCAGCTCAGCTCAGGAACAGAGCAGGAAACAGAAATATCACTCTTCTGGAGAGACAAAAAGCTCTAGGAGAATGGAGAAGGCACAACTTACTCCTGTTCCTAGCAGAGAAATAAACGTGTGCGTTTGTTATCTGCAGATCTGGGTATTCAGGCTTACTGGTTTGAGATCCCTGTGGGCATATCCACAGCTGTGAACATAAGCAATTGCTGAGACAATCTGCCGAAAGAACACGCGAGCTTCCTCTTCTGAGAGGCGGTCCTTGGAAATGATGTAGTCAAACAGCTCCCCCCCAGGGCAGTACTGCACACAGGAGAGAACACACAACACAGTAGTGAGGTAAATCTAAACAGTGACAAGCACTGGACAGCAACTGGAAGCTCAACGAGATAACTTTTTAGGAATTATTTCATTTGAAGTCTTATCCACCACTGCAGCTAAACCCAGGAATATTTCCCGTGGCAGAAACACCCTTTATTACCTCCAAGACCATGAATATTTTCTTGGATGTCTCTATCACGTGGTACAACTGGCAAATATGCTGGTGGCTCAAGTTCTTCATGGCATCAATTTCTACTTTCACCCGGGGCAAGTCATCCTGAGAGACAAAAACAGCAAGGGGTGAAAGTGCCAGCCACTTTGACAGCTTGTACATCACTGTAAGCACCAGGCTACTGTGGAACTCAACATTTCACACCACCCATACTACAGCAAACAACTCAGCTCCTCAAATTCTACCCAGCAACAGCTCTGCCTTTACTCCCCTACAATTCTGGCACACTGATGAGCTAAACCAAGGGGTACAGATGCAAAATAGTTAAGCATTGTCATCACCATTCTGTTGGAATTACTCTAATAATATTTAGCTTCGTCTATTTTACAGACAGAGAATGCTGCCCTCCACCCATGAGGGAACAAGATTTGTGGTTTTCTGTTACAACTCCATCAAGTCTGCAGCATCCATCAATAGCCAGCAGGGCTAGCAGGCAGCATTTTGTTATGTCACACCCCTTTGTTTTTCTGAGTACCAGAAGAACAGCAGAAGACACTACCAACTTTAAAGTATCTTTAGGCTTACCCCTAGAGCAAGTTTGTCCATGATTTTTATTGCAACTTTTTCACCAGTCAGAAGATGCCGGGCACGTTTTACCTTTGCAAACCCACCTAGAATTCAGAGGAGACATGTTTAAAGCTCAGCCTGATGACATGCTTCCTTGCCTGGAGTCTGAGAACTGCTCTGGAAAGTGCAGCGTGCACAGTGTGCAGTGTCTTCGTTAGAGGCACTGACCAGTGCTACAAAATCCCAACTACATTTCAGACTTCTGCCCCTCAACATACAGCCTTGAAATACAGAATGATTTATGTTGAAAGGGACATTTAAACACCATGTAGCCCAAGCCCCTGCCATAGTCAGGGACCCCTCCCCCAGCCCAGGGTGCTCCAAGCCCCATCCAACCTTCAACACTGCCAGGGATGGGGCAGCCACAGCTTCTGGGGGCACCCTGGGGCTCAGCACCCTCACCCCAAAGGATTTCTCCTCTCCATCTCCCCTCTTGCAGCTCCAAACCCTTCCCCCTCGGAGGCTCCCATCCCTCCAGGCCCTTGTCCCAAGTCCCTCCCCAGCTTTCCTGGAGCCCCTTCAGGCACTGGAAGGTGCTCCAAGGTCTGCCCATTGCAGCCTTCTGTTCTCACAGAAGCCCAGGATGTTTAGGTTGGAAGAGTCCTCCAAGCTCATCCAGTCCAACCTTTGACCAACACCAGCATCAACCACTAAACCCTGTCCTTAAGGACCAGCTCCAAATGCCTTTTAAATGCCTCCAGGGGTGGGGACTCCACCACTCTCCTGGGCCATCCCAATGCCTGACAACCCTCTCAGTGACAAAATATTTCCTAACACCCATCCCAAAGCTCCCCTGGCACAGCTTCCATCCCTTCCCTCTGCTCCTATCTCATCCCTCAGGAGCAGAGGCTTTTTCCCTCCTCTCTCCACCCTCCCTTGAGGCAGCAGCACAGAGCCATCAGGTCTCCTCTCACCTCCTCCAGACCAAACACCCCCAGCTCCTCAGCCCCTCACAGGATTTGTGCTCCAGGCCCTGAATCAGCTTTCTTGCCCTTCTCTGGACACTTTCCAGCACTTCTCTGTCCCTCTTGTAGTGAGGTGCCCAGAACTGAACACAGTGCTCAAGATGTGGCCTCCCCAGAGCTGAGTACAGAGGGATGATCCCCTCCCTGCTCCTGTTGGTTCTCCTGTTGGTTCTGAACACCCCCAACTCTCTCCCCCTGGCTCCAGAGCTGCTCCAGCTCTCCCAGCAGCTCCAGGGCCTCCCTCGGACACGACCTAAAGATTCTGCATTTAGAGCTACTGAACCCTCAGACAAATCCTGAGGTGGCTGTTCAGCTCCCGCTGGCACTCACAGCCCCAGCCTACCTGTCCCAATCGTTTCGTGCAGTTCGTAGTACTTGAGAATCTCCTCATAGTCCCCTGCAGCCATCCTGCGAGCCACAGGGCTCTCGCAAAGTCACCTCAGCACCTGCAAGGAGAAAGCGTTCCCAGTGTCGATGTCTGAGCAGTGGGAACAGACAAGGAACCCCCAGGAGCTCCGAACGGGGCTGGGAGCCGAGCCGGTGCTGTACATCGAGCACAGAATTCAGCGGAGCCGTCGCCGCCAGCGCCTCGGCAGCACAGGGGCACAAAGCGCTGAGGTTTGTGCGGGAAACCTCACTGAGACTCAGCCGAGAGCGGACCCAGGGACGGAGGAGGAGAGACCCCGACCCCCGGGGTCCAGGGTAGAGACCGCCCAGTCCCTGCCCGGTACCAGGGCAGCGGGTTCCGGAGCGCAGCGCTCACCGCCGGCAGGCACCGCCACGGCCGTTACCGCTCAAATCTCCCGGACCGGCAGTCCCCGCGCCCAATCACTGCCTGAGCGGGGCCGGTGCATGGCGGGAGGGAGGGAAAGAGGCTCCCCGGGGGGAATGGCGTTCCCATCCCCCTGCTGCCATCCCCCTGCTGCCATCCCCCTGCTCCGGCCGCCACCGATCCCCGCAGAGCCGGGGAGCAGCCGGGCAATGCCCGCCGCCCGCTACAGCCCCGGGGAAGGCGGCGGGACCCGCACCGCCCTCACTGCTGACACGCACAAGATGGCGGCGGGGACTGGAGCCGCGCACAAGATGGCGGCCGCACCCTTCCCTCAGGGTCTGTCTGCCTGCGGCTCGGCCCGGTAAATCCCCGAACCGGCACCGCAGCGTGACCCGGCACACCCCCGGCAGGTGAAGGGAAAGTGGCACAGGGTGCCCGGGGAGGTGGTTGGGACTCATCCCTGGAGATGTTCAATAACCTGGTCTAGTGAGGGTGTCCCTGGTTGCTGCAAGGCGGTGGGATGTGTGACCTTGAGAGGGCCCTTCCCACCCAAACTGCTCTGTGATTCTGTGTTAAGCAAGGAGGCAGGAATGTTGGGATTTCCCTCTGAGGCCGAGATGGATGATATGCCTCGGCTGTGGATGGGCGTTCGTCTGGCAGGCCTGACCCCTGTACCCAGCAGCTCAGCCTGAAGTGACGGGCAAAAAAAGGGGAAAAAAAAAAAAATGGTGGAACGGATTATTTCTGTAAAGTGCCCCTCCTTTGGAATCATCCCAGACAGTAAATCTTTCCTGAACAAAGAAAGACCACATTTCCAAGAGTTCCAATTATATCCTGGATTAAAAAATGGAAAAAAAATTTAAAAAATCACAATGTTTTTGGTTAAGAGACCATCAAGATCATCTGTTCCAGCCTATTTATGCCCATGGAGATGTCTCCTCAATGGGGTCACAGAACACAGAACATGAATCAGACTCTGATGAGTTGGAAGGGACCCATCAAGTCCAACTCCTGTGTCTGTGGGCACCCCCAGGATCACACCCTGTGCCTCAGAGCTTCATCCAAATGCTTCTTCAGCTCAGGCAGGTTTGGTGCTGTCACCACTTCCCTGTAGAGCTTCTTCCATTGCTCAGCTGCCCCCTGGGTACCAAAGCTTTTTCTGATATGTAACCTGATATAAGCAGATACATCCCCTGATGGGCACTGCGGAGAAGTCATGGCACAGGGAGTTCCAGGAGTGCAGAGGAAATTACTGAATATAGAATCACAGAATGGTTGGGGTTGGAAAAAAAATTTAAGACCATGGAGTCCAGCCCTTCCCATCCCTGCCCAGGCCACCCCCACCCCATGTCCCTCATCCCCACATCCCCAGGGTCTGAAACCCCTCCAGGGATGATGGGGACTCCAGCCCTGCCCTGGGCAGCCTGGGCCAGGCCCTGACAACCCTTTCCAGGGAGAAATTCTTCCCCAGCTCCAACCTAAACCTCCCCTGGCACCACTTGAGTTGTGCCAAAAGTTCCTCTTGTCCCATCCCTTGTTCCTTGGGAGCAGAGCCCGACCCCCCCTGGCTCCAACCTCCTCTCAGGGGGTTGCAGAGAGCCACAAGGTCTCCCCTCAGCCTCCTCTGATCCAGGATCAGCACCCCCCAGGGCCCTCAGCTGCTCCTGGGCAGAGCTGAGCTCCAGACCCTTCCCCAGCTCCATTCCCTTCTCTGGACATGCTCCAGCACTGATGTCCCCAGAGTGGGGTCTGTCACCCTGTGTGCCATAATCCAACCCAGACAGGGAGTGGAGACCCCTGACTTCATTTCTAGTCCAGGTGCAGAAGAGTGAGCAGGGAATGTTCCACCAGGTGAGCTAAGCTCTAGCTCCCTCCCTGCACAGAAACACGAGGAATTGCTCTGTTTCTCCACGGGCTGTGTCACTTTGTGCAGGACAGGTGAGCTGTGTTCAGTGCTTCACAACCAATGCCCCTGTGCTCAGCCCTGGTGAGGCCAGAGCTTGAGTCCTGTGTCCAGTTCTGGGCCCCTCAGCTCAGGAAGGAGCTTGAGGTGCTGGAGCAGGTCCAGAGAAGAGCAAGGAGGCTGGGAAGGGATCCAGCACAAGTCCTGTGAGGAAGGGCTGAGGGAGCTGGGGGTGTTGAGGCTGGAGAAGAGGAGGCTCAGGGGAGACCTCATCACTCTCTCCAACTCCCTGAAAGGAGGTTGGAGCCAGGGGGGGTTGGGCTCTTTTCCCAGGCAACTCTCAGCAAGACAAGAGGGCACAAGAGGTCTCAAGTTGTGCCAGGGGAGGTTTAGGTTGGACATGAGAAAGAATTTCTTTCTGGAGAGGGTGATCAGGCATTGGAATGGGCTGCCCAGGGAAGGGGTGGATTCTCCATCCCTGGAGATATTTCCAAAGAGCCTGGATGTGGCACTCAGTGCCATGGGCTGGGAACTGCAGTGGGAGTGGATCAAGGGTTGGACTTGATGAGCTCTGAGGTCCCTTCCAACCCAGCCAATTCTAGGATTCTATGAAAGGGTGGGGGGTGTTTTATTCACACTCCCTCTAGCCTAGGGGCTGGGTGGCTCAGTATCCTTGTAGGAATTTTCTGGTGAGATGCTAACAATCCAGTCCCATCAGACAGTGCTTCCCCCGTCCTGCTCAAGGCTATCACCAAGCTGTCCTGGGCAGCCCTCCCTTCCCTCCCACTGCTTTCATCTTTCTTGCAGGCTTTTGTCTCAAGGTCGGGCTGTTGCCTGCTCGGGAGGTGGTTTTATCGAATTCTTATCGTTTCACCGGTAGGTCAGCTCTGTTTTTATTCCCCCTGTGCCTTTTGTTCTCTTTCCCGCGATCTTTTTTTTTTTTTTTTTTTTTTTTTTTCCCCAAAATACTTTTTTAACTCTTCTCAACAGGTCAGTTTCTCTCTCCAGAGGCGGAGGAGCTCTTCCCGATCCCGGGAGCACTGCGAAGTTTGTAGTGACCGTACCGCAGCTTCCCAATAGGGGACGCCCACCCCCCCTCACTTTCGGTTTCGCTTTCGGTCCGCTCCGGGAGCCGGGAGCCGGGAGCCGGGAGCCGGGAGCCGGGAGCGGGGAGCGGGGAGCCGGGAACAGGGAGCCGGGAGCGGGGTGCGGGGTTTCTGGGCTGCTCAGGTGCGGTGCTGCCGCTCCGGAGGAGCTGTTCCCGGCGGAGATAATTCCTGCAGTTTCTTCCCGTCCTCCTCGGGCGCTGGGAAATGGCACCGCGGGTCCCGGTCCGTCCGTTTCCAACCATCCTGGGACTGCTGAGCTTGGTTTCGGCGCTCGGCGGGGACGCGGGGTTCCCCTGGGGGTCCATCCGGCTGCCCACGCGTGTCATCCCGCTGCGTTACCAGCTCCTCATCCACCCCAACCTCACCACCCTGACCTTCACGGGGAAGGCTGCCATCGAGGTGATGGTGACCCAGCAGACCTGCGCCGTCATCCTGCACAGCAAACGGCTCAGCATCACCAGGGCCACCGTCCTGAGTGGCAGGGGACACCCAGAAGAGGAGGCACGGGTGGTGGAACACCAGTCCTTCGAGCAGGTAGCACTCCTCACCACCCAGCCACTGCGGGCTGGGCACAACTACACCCTCAGCATCCAGTACCACGCCAACCTCTCCCACACCTTCCGTGGTTTTTACAAAAGCACCTACAGGACCCGGGAAGGGGAACTCAGGTAACCCTAACAAGTTTTCGGGAGTACCCATAGTTGTTTTCTAAATGTGAAATCAACAGGACAAGGGGGAATGGTCTCAAGATGGAAGAGGGGAGATTGAGGTTAGATATTAGGAAGAAATCCTTTGTTGTGAGGGTGCTGAGCCCCTGGGTGCCCCCAGAAGCTGTGGCTGCCCCATCCCTGGCAGTGTTGAAGGTTGGATGGGGCTTGGAGCCCCCTGGGCTGGGGGAGGGGTCCCTGGATTGTCCAGGTGGGACTGGAGGAGCTTTGAGGTCCCCTCCAACCCAAACCCTTCCATGATTCCTTGCTGATTAAGTCAAGGAGCATTAATTATGGTTGCCTCATCCCTGGAAGCTTTCATGGACACCTTGGATGGGGCTTGGAGCCCCCTGGGCTGGGGGAGGGGTCCCTGACCATGATAGCAGGGGGGTTTGAACTAAATGACCTTTAAAGTCCCTTCCAATCCAAACCATTCTGTGATTCTATGAGATTACTCTGTTTGTACACATGAGGGGGTGAGCACAGAGGGTTCAGAAGGTGTGTGACCCTGTTCCTCCTCCCTGCAGGGTGCTGGCAGCCACACAGTTTGAGCCCACGGCCGCCCGCATGGCTTTCCCCTGCTTCGACGAGCCAGCCTTCAAAGCCAGGTTTTCCATTAAAATCAGGAGGGACAACAAGCACCTTGCACTCTCCAACATGCCAGTTGTAGGTGGAGACTCCCAACGTTTAACACTGAGGGTCTTTGAAGCCAAAAACGTGACAGTGGAAGGAGGACAGGGTGTCCAGGCAGCTGCTGTGGGTGGGAATGGTGATAGGAACATGAGTTGTGTGAGTCTGTGGTGCTACTGCTGCCAGCCCTGAGACAAAATTAAAGTGGCATGAAGGAAATCATGCACTGAGGGGGTTCCTGCTCCTCAGCAGAAGTGGCAGAGTGATCAGCACAATCACCTCTGTCGTGTTGATTTTACTCACAAAACGCTTTCCATAGTGATCTTAGATTTCAAGATCTAATGAAATACAGGTTAACAAACACACTACTTATGTGCACTAACTTCATTGTCATATAAGCAGGACCTTCTCAGTAAAAAATACTCTGGACTTCCAAAAAAACCCAACCACCTCAAAGTGAAAGTGTAGATGTAATAGTTATAAATATTGTGGTTATAAATTACACACACATAAATTATAAAAATTATAAATTATTATAAATACACATAAATATATAACATACACATATACACATATAATCTACATATATATAAATACATATACACATTGTGATTATAAATAAATACATATATAGGGTTAGCTGTGTTTTCTGTATTTGTTTTTACACTTCAGGTGCAAGAAATTCTTCCTAATTTCTTTGGCACTCTTAGTTGTTTGTTTGCAAAGAAACTACCCCTTATAAATGAGGGAAATTAGGGAAACCCTCCCCTCCTTTCAAAAATGAAACATTTTGAAAGTTGATAGGAAAAAAATAAATTCTTTTGTAGGCAAATGTTTAAAACCATTAATAATTACTGGGTGCCAGGTTCCTAAACACATTCCAGGTCTAAACTAGTTAGCTAAGGCTCTACACTGGCTGCAGGAGACTTGTTTTAGTCTCAACTAGTTATCTGTGCTAACAGAGGCATGAGATGGAGGGGGTGGTTTCTCTTGTGTGTAACAACAGCTGCTGATAGCTGTGCAGCTTCCAGTCAGATGAAGTTGGGTGAGATTAATTCAGAACAACTGAAGCAGTGAACAATATTTTCATTTTCCTAGCTTTACCACTGCAGAATTAAGTATCTCTGCCCCTATAGATACAGAGGGTTTGTTCTCCTCGCAGGGGGGAGTGGGTATGGGGGTGACTTCTTTCCAGGGTACCCTTGAAGCTGAATTTAGTATCTTCACAATGTAATGTGACATATTTAAAATGCTTTGTGCTCTCTTTCAAGTGTAGTACCTTTCAGCTGAGGAGGCAGATGCCAAGGTGCTCACAGGTGGTGCTGCTGGGTGATGAGCTGTGCTTGTTTTTTTTAGGTGAAGTCTGTGAATATAACTCCCTGCCTTGTTGAGGACCATTTTGATACCACTGTCAAGATGAGTACATACCTTGTGGCCTTTATAATTTCAGATTTTAAGTCCATCAGCAAAATGACCCGTCGTGGAGTTAAGGTAACTCAGTCTGTATGAAGCCATAGTGGTTTACATTTCACTTACATCACTGGGTTTATGGATCTCAGTGTTTTATAGGGATGAAAGGTGAGAAAGAAATTGGGTTTTAATTGGATGATTACTTTGCATTCTGAGCTTTATTACTTTGACAAGTTTTCAGTAGCAGGTTTTCCATATAATTACACACACTGGTAACAGAGTTTGTTTCCTGTAAGAATACATCACTAAAGGCAAATGAAATACACTTTTCATAGGGGGTTAGCACCAAATATCATCAGTTGCACAGCTCACATGGTAGGAGTGGAGGTGGAAGAGGTCTTTGTAGGGACACAGCAGTTCTGGTGGGTAAATTTTAAAACTTCTTTCCTATTTCTGGCAACGTGTTCCTGCACATGTTGTGGTAACTCTGGTGTGGGAGTGCTGGGTGTGTGCTCTGTTGTCCCTTTTTGTGCCCATCCAAGGTGCTGATGAAGAACTGCTGAGAGCTCTTGGTGATGGTGGTACTGAGGTGCTGCCCACCCCTCTGCTGCAGGTTTCTGTGTACACAGTGCCAGACAGGATCCACCAGGCTGACTATGCCCTGGATGCTGCTGTCAGACTGCTGGAATTCTATGAGGACTACTTCAGCATTCCATACCCTCTCCCTAAACAAGGCAAGTGTTCAGCCAGCCACACACTGAGTGCATCAGGACAGGGCTGAGCACAGGGTGAAATGGCACTCACTCAGCACTTCAGAGTGCCAGGACAGGGACAAGGTGGGCTGACAGGCTGTTGAACTGGATAATTAGCAGAATTTCAGGACAGATTGAAAATTTTTGTCTTCTGTGTAGAACTTCTTTTTCAAGAATGTTTTTGCAATTCCATTTTAAAGAGACCTCAGAAGTGTGTGTGGTACGTGTGGGACTGGGATGAGCAGGTGAGTGAGTTCTTTGTTGAGTGAAATGTTACTAATACTGCTTTAATGTGTTGTGATTTTTATTTTTCTAGATTTAGCAGCTATTCCTGATTTTCAGTCTGGTGCTATGGAGAACTGGGGACTGACCACATACCGGGAGTCAGCGTTGCTGTATGACCCTGAAAAGTCCTCAGCATCTTCTAAACTTTGGATCACAAAGATAATAGCCCATGAGCTGGCTCATCAGGTGAGGTCTGAATGGGCCTGCAGAGGGGTTTGGGTCAGAGGATCTTGGAGCTGCCAGCTGAAAGCAGCTCCTTCAGCTCCAGGGAGCTCATCTGAGAATCCTGTTGCTGCTGCAGGGTTCCTGGCAGGGGGCTGGAGCAGGGATGTGCTCAGCAGCTCTGAGGCACCAGGGCTGGCCCTTGAGATTCACTGCAGGCCACCAAGGCAGGAACAGAACTTTTGGAAAGGTTTATGGTGTCATCTGTGGCCCTCTTGCCAAACGTGGATTCTTGGGCCATTCTTGGGAGCCAGTGGTTCAGCATTTTACCCTTATAATGAGAAAAACAGTGGATTTTCACAGAAAAAAAAAAAGTTCCTCAGAGCTCGGTGGCATACTATAAATGCAGTTTCATGCAGGTCTGTAGCAGCTTTTGTGATAAACTGTGTATTTAATTTCAGAAGCTTTTAATTATTTTTTTTTTCTGTTTTCCCCCAGTGGTTTGGCAACCTGGTTACCATGGAGTGGTGGAATGATCTGTGGTTAAATGAAGGGTTTGCAATGTTCATGGAGTTTGTGTCAGTCAACGTTACCCACCCAGAGCTGAGAGTTGTAAGCAGCAGTTACTGCATTTTTATTCTGTTACTAAATCCATTAATAAGTCAGGATAAAGATCAAGTGGATTTGTGCTGTGAATTGCTTTCAAAATTCTATCTGAGAGGATTATCTGATGTTGATTCTGGAGGGTAGGAATGCTGATTTAACTGGAAGTGTTTTCAGGAACTGATGATGGAAGTTAATTATTGTTGTGAAAGTGTAGTCTTTTCTAAAGAGACATTTAGACTTCTAAAAATGGAAATAAATTGTTTCATCTTATTTCCTCAATTAGGATCAGACTCAGAAACACTAAAACTCTCCAGTTAGCTTAACAGAAGTCCAAAACATGAAATTTTCTAGAAAAATGAGATGAACAATGTATCTAGGCAGATTTTTGCCATAGCACCGGAGTGGAATGTTACAAGAGAAATTTGATTTTTTCAAATTTTTTTTTTTTTAATTTGCTTTATGGCTACTGACCACTCTCTCATCAAACTCTTGGAAGGTGCAGGTGTCTTTTTGCATTTATTTTTAAGCCTCACTAGCTCAAATATTTGGAACCATAGAATCACAGACTAGTTTGGATTGGATGGAACCTTTAGGGGTCATCCAGTCCAAGCCCCTGTCATGGGCAGGGACATCTTCAACCAGATCAACTAATTAGGTTAATTTAGAACACTAGAACTCAGTTGGCTGTCTGAATCAGTGTTTTGGGGGGAATTTTATTCTCTGGAATAAAAAGCTATGTTTTTCTTACTTTGTGTGATGTAAAAGTCATGTGGAATGGGCTGGAAAGTGAACAGATAGGGATTGTTGTGATTTCTGAATTTAGCAATAATATTTGGGTTTGCCTTCTATTAGGAAGACCATTTCTTAAGGAGGTGTTTTGATGCCATGGTAGTGGATTCCTTAAATTCATCACATCCCATATCTACTCCTGTGGAAGATCCAGCTCAGATTTTAGAAATGTTTGATGATGTTTCTTATGAGAAGGTAAAATACATAAGTGCTACTGGCTCCAGAGGTACTGCCTGTGCTGTGTGTGACTGATTTCACCCCAAAATAGAAGATGTCCCTGACACATGTTAATGGATTTGTGAATTATTGAATAATTCCCTGTCCAAAACACCTGGGTGGACTCAAGGGGCAGTGTCCTTTTCCATTTCCAAAGGGGAAATATTTACTCCTTCTATGTGTTCTATATCAATTTAGGCTTTAAAACATTTTTTTGTTCTTAACCCAAGGAACATTTTTCACTGGAGCATTGTCTGGTGCTGGCTTGTATAGTAATTTAAAGGAATACTAACATAAGCTACTCAATCAGTGATATATTTTAAGAATAATGGTCATGGAAGATCAAAGTATTGTTTCAATGTATCTATATATCTCTATATATAACCCAGTTATTTTTTTAATCAGGGAAACATGCAAAAGTGAACTCTTATGAAGATCAGTCAAATTTATTTTTCTGAAACAAGCATTTTGCCAGCTAGGGAGTAGTTTTGTAAACACTTTGTCACTTTTTTTTTTTTTTTTTTTTTTTTATTCCCAGGGATCTTGTGTATTAAACATGCTGAGGGACTACCTGACTGCTGATGTGTTTAAAGCTGGGCTTGTGCAATACCTGCAGAAATACAGCTATCAGAATACCAAAAATGAAGATCTGTGGAACAGCATGACAAATGCAAGTATTCCTTATTATCTTTTTTTTTTCTTCAAATTTCACAACTTCTCATGAGCAGTGTGCATCCCTAATGTGCTACCAGACTGTGACCAGTCCTTGCAATAATGGCAGCAAAGAGAGATGCCCAGTTTTTTTCTTTCTCCCCTTTCAGATTTGCCCCACTGAGAAAACTGAACTGCAAAGTGATGGTTTCTGCAGAAGCAGCCAAGAGTCATCTTCAAATGCAGTAAGCATCAGCTTTTTCACCCATCTGTGTTTAGGAGTGGTGGACTCCTGTCTGTGCCCTCTCACATCCCTCTTCCCTCCTCTCTTTTTTTTAACTCCTGCTGACAACCAGCACTGGACTCAAGGAGAGGCTCTTGATGTGAGGGCAATGATGGACACGTGGACACTGCAAAGAGGATTTCCCCTGGTGACAGTGACAGTGAGGGGGAAGAACATCCACCTGCAGCAGGAGCACTACAGGAGGGGAGCAGATGCTCCTGCACCCACAGGGTAAGCAGAATGGGGCACCCCAAACAAAGCTTCTTATGGAATGCTCCCCAGTCTGTGTGGCTGAGAGTCCTCCCTCTGCATCTCAGGGATCACAGGATGGTGCCAGGGGTGGGAAGGGAGCTCTGGAGATGATGGATTCCAACCCCCTGTCCCAGCAGGATCCCCCAGGGCAGTCCCACAGAACACATCCAGGAGGGTTGGAAAGGCTCCAGAGAAGGAGACTCCACAACCTCCATGGGCAGCCTGGGCCAGGGCTCCCTCAGCCTCACAGCCAAGGAGTTCATCCTCATCTTGAGGTGGAATTTCCAATGGCTTCAACCCCTGATCCCTTGTCCTGTTCCTGGGCACCCCTGAACAGAGATTGTCCCCTTCCTCTTGCCCCCCACCCCTCAGCTCTTGATGGACATTCAGAGATCCCCTCTCAGCCTTCTCTTCTCCAGGCTGAATCCCCAGGGCTCTCACTCTTTTTTTTACAGCAGAGATGCTCAGATCCCTTCAGCACCCTCCCAGCTCTCCATGGGACTCTCTCCAGTAGATCCCAGTCTCTCTGGAACTGGGGAGCCCCAAACTGGAGCCAGAATTCCAGGTGTGAGAGGGGATCTAGGAGAACCCCCCTGGATCTGCTGGACACACTTTTCCTGGTGCCCCCCAGGATCCCACTGGCCTCTTGGCCACCAGGACACATTGCTGTCCCATGGAGAATTTACTGTCCACTGGGAATCCAAGGTTTTTCTCCATGGAGCTGCTTTCCAGCAGGATGCCCCCTCATCTGTACTGCTGCCTCTTCTTCCATTCATGTTCTTTCACCAAACCAAGCACTTTTGTTTTACAACAGGAATTTGTGGCACATCCCACTGACCTACATCACCAGCAAATCTGGCACTGTTCAGAGATTTCTGATGACAACTAAAGCAGGTAATTTCTTTGACTAATAGGTGATTAACTTGCTCAGAGTTTGTTTTGCCAGCCTTCTCATTTTGCAGGTTTTTGGTTTTTTTCAAAATAGGGAACTGGAACTACTACCTGAGAAGCAGACAGCTCAATAATATTGTTGTAACAATCCCTTAATATATTCAGAAACTGTGCTCTTTAAACCACTGGAATGAGAGTAAAAGTATTATTTGGTGTAGCACTAGTATGTGTTAGCATCAAAAAAGGAGCTACCCTTTTGTTTCCAGATGTCATGATCCTTCCTGGAATGGTGAACTGGATTAAATTCAATGTGGACATGAGTGGGTATTACCTCATGCACTATGAAGATGATGGGTGGGACCGCCTGATCAACCTTCTGAGGAGGAACCACACAGTAATTAGCAGCAATGACAGAGCAAGCCTCATTAACAACATATTCCAGCTTGTGAGGTAAGGCCAGCTCTGGAAAAAAATACAAACTGCTGAGGGGGGAAGAGCTGGTCATGTGCATAGTTTTCCTGAGGTCAGTTGAGCAGACCAGGAGGATGTTCTTCTCTTGCTTACAGCAACATAAACTCAGTGTTTCTCTCTGCTGCAGTGGATTTATCCAAGCCTAATTAGTGAAAAATGTCATGTTTGATCAAGGCAGTGAAGGGTGACACTGAAGTGATGGGTTGGGGTGATGACTTTGCACCAGATGGCAGCAGGGCTGCTCAGGGTCTCAGTGGGCAGCAGAAGAAAGGTCTCAGTGTGATAGAGGAGGGCTCAGACTGCTCAGCATGTTCAGAAGTTGGAGAGGAAAAGAAGGGACAATGAGAGATGGAAACTGGGCCCAGCAGAGTCCATTCTGTGATGGGTGGCTGGAACATGCAGAGGAGGCAGATGAACAAGGACATGGGAGGGTCTGTGCAGGGTGCTGACCTGGAAAGGCAGCAGAAAAGAAGTTTTGCAGTGAAAAAGTGATCAAGGAGAGTGATAAAAGACTTGTTCTACTTTCTGTGCTTCCTCTGGGAAGAAATCAGTGAGGTGTGACCTGCCAGAAAGAGAGGACAGTGAAGAAGCAGCTGGGATTGTTGCTTGGAGGTTCACTGCAGGCCAAATATCTCCATGTTGATCTGGAAAGGTGTTGCTGAAGGAACAGCCTTGGCTGCTGGATCCTTGGGCATCTCTGTGGTTTGCAGAGCAAAGCTGGTAGTGCAGGGGGAGCAGGAGGGAGGGACACAGTGCCTGGGGCTGAGAGATGGAGGGCAATGTCAGTCTTCCTGAACCATGCTCCTGCAGTCCATTTCCTGCTTCCAAGACTGAGTGTTGGGTTTCACAGAATCACAGACTGCTAGGGGTTTCATAGCTTGTGTAGCTGTTCAGTCCCATTTCACTTCCAAGAGTGAAGTTAAAAGGGGTTTGGAAGTATCTTTACTCTTTGCAGAGATTCCTGGGAAAATTCTTTGGCTTGGGATTTGCTTTGAATTAAGCCTCTTATGATATTTGTATCATTAATATCCTTAGTTTAATGATAACTTTACCCCCTCTTTTCCACTTCCTTCAGAATAAAAAAGTTGCCAGTTTCCAAAGCTTTTGATTTGACTTTGTATCTGAAACACGAGAGGGAAATGGTGCCTGTGCTCCAAGGGATGAGCGAGCTGGTTCCCATATACAGGCTGATGGAGAGGAGGGAGGTGGACGGTGTGGAAAAAGAGCTACAGGTGACATTTTTAAGTACCTAGAACTCCCTAGCCCTGCCTTGCACCCCTGTGCAGTGCAGTTCAAAGCAGCTCTCTGTTCCAGGAGTATTTGATCAGCCTGTTCAAGGGGCTGGTGGACGAGCAGCCGTGGAGTGACGAGGGCTCAGCGTCAGAGCGGCTGCTCAGGGACTCTCTGCTGCTCTTTGCCTGTGTGCACAGGTACCAACCCTGCCTGGACAGGGCCAGAGGATTCTTCACAGAGTGGCAGAAATCCAATGGGACCTTCAGGTCTGTCCTACAGCTGTTAGCTGCTTCTGCTGATGCTCCTTCTGTCTTAATAATTTCTGTAAAGAGCTGAAACATCGTTCCTCTCTGTGCCCTGAAACTCCTCAGGTCTGAACCTTGGGGCTTTAGCTTGAGTTGGGTGCTCATACATCCTGTGGTAGTCCACAGCCTGGGTTGTTACAAATGTTCTGAAAAGGTAAAATAACACATATCCCCTCACTTATGTGTCTGAAAGCTGTCTTGTGCCAGTTGAAAAAAAACAAGTAACATCTGTTCCTGAGCTTCACTCTGGTTTTGTTCCTTGTCACAATGTAAGATCTCACTAAAACAACCCTCCAAAATGTTTCTGAGAGATTCTTGTTCTGGGCAGGCAGAAGACCATCCTGGGTTGTGACCAGGCATAGCTCTGAGAGGAATTTACAGAGATAAAGAAGAGGAAAACAAAAAAGAGGGGGAAAAAAAAGAAAAAGAAAAAAAAAAAGAAATGATGAGTCTAGACTTTGTAGAAGTCATTTCAAAGGCAGGAACAATACTGAGATATTTAACTGTTTCCCAGGCAGAGGGATCACTTTCTAATGCCCAGGAGCAACATTTTATGGTGGATTGTCTGCTGTGGCAGTGATGTGGTTGTGTTTCTACACACCCCCCTAAACATGAGGGGGACAGTGAGCTGGTGCTGTCTGTGTTGTAGGGTGCCAGCAGATGTGAAGACAGCTGTGTATGCTGTAGGAGCACAGACACCTGAGGGCTGGGATTTCCTCCTCAGCAAGTACCAGCTCCACACCTTCAGTGCAGAGAAGGAGAAGATGGAGCTGGCCCTCAGCCTCAGCAGAAGTCAGGACAAGCTGCAGTGGTGAGTGGGGATCACCTTGTGGGACAGCTCTTGAACACTGAAAACAAGAAATACAATTATTCAGAGTCTTCTTTCATGGAATTTGAGTTCCATGATGTGTAAAATGCTTTACAGAGGTCATGCAGTGGCTGCACCTCCTCATGTCTGAGTTCTCTTGTGCTGCAGAATTTGCAGTAGCAAATGGGGACAAAACAGAACCCAAGAGGTGCTGAGATACCTGATCCTTGGCTGGCAGACACATCTGTACTCACTGGGTACATTCTGCATCTCTCTTAAAAGCTGGAGGTTTCCTTGAGCACCACTGAGGTTTTCAGCTCTTCCCTTCAAACCTTTGCCTCCTGTGCACACAGTTCCTGATGTCTGGACACAGCTCTGGCTGTGTTTCTCATTAATGAATTTTTGTACTCCAGCTGATCACTCAGTTGCTAATTACTCTTTGCTCAGGTGCTGTTTGGACACCTGAGTTGTGAGCAGCACTTAGGGCCTGAACTTTCCACTGGCAGTGTAGAACAAACCTCTCTTAGGGAGGGAGGGGGAGGCTCTCATCTGTTTGGGAATTCTGAGTGCAAGTGGAATGTAGCCTGTGTTTTATCCTTACTGCTGAGAACACCAGGGTCACCAAGTACCTGTAATTGTGGCACCAGGAGGAATGGGGCTGAGGAGCACGCCATGAAAAGCTGGCAGTAACCCAGCAGCAATGCTCTGCCAGCTCCTCTAGAAATGTCAACTCCCACTGGTACCAAATGCAAAGGGGAAGAGTAATTTTCAGCTTTACCTACTGGTGTCAGCAACTTCCATGTCTCTCATTCTCAGGCTGATGGATCAAGGTCTGGGTGGTGATGGTATCATAAGAGCTCAGGATCTTCCACACATTATTGTACTTGTTGCCAACAACCCCTCTGGACATCACCTAGCTTGGACCTTCTTAAAAGAAAACTGGGACAAACTTATAGAAAAGTAAGGAATATAAGATGATTTGCTGCTCTCTCTATCCGAGTGTACTTTAAAACTCTTACTGTTTACAAAAACATGTTTTCTGAGCATAGGTCATTCTTTGTTGTTTGTTTTTTGTTTTTTTTTTTGCCAGGTTTGGACTTGGTTCCAGTTCCATTGCAAACATTGTCACTGGGGTGACCAGGTGCTACTCCACCAGGTCACAGCTCGCAGAGGTGAGGCACTCAGATCCTGCCTGTGAAAAAATAGCTTACAACTGAAATGAGAATTGGGATTAAATATTAATGTGGTGAAAGCACAACCAGTCCTGAGGCATCAGGGCAATATCCTGAGTTTTCCCTGCAGAGGATGAAGTCAGGGATGAGTGGGATCACTAGGGAAGAGCACAAAGACAAGGAGGATCTTCCTTGTCTAAGCAGTGAGCCTGGAGGCAGGCTGTGAGTTTGCCAAAGCTTTCATGGCTCAGCAGCCTGTCCTAGGATTTTCTACCCACTCTGGAAAGTAGTGAGGAAGAAGAAGCAGAAAGAAAAAAGTTTTCATTGAGGCATTGAGGGAACAGAAGAAAAATGCTGAAGGGCAGTAAGGAATACATCAGGAAATACAGATTTCTCCAGGCTCCTGGATGTTGTATACGATTTTGTCTTCTTTTTCCATGCTCTCTATTGCCATTAAAAGTGCACATTGACCAAGTCAATCTTCTTTTCAGAAGATGCTGCTTCTGTTGCCAGTTTAAAGTTTTGTGTTGTGTTTTTTTTTAACACATCCCTAAGTAATGCAGCTCTACTTAATGTGAAGGAACACAGGGAGCATCTCTTTATTTCAAGCTTTGTTCTCAAACCCAGCAACTCCCTTCCTCATGCCCTGTACCTTCCTTGCATTTTGTGTCTTTGCATCTTGTGTTGTGCTTGTCAAGCTAAATTACACAATATGTATACATTTATACAGGAAGTACAGACTCTGCATCTTTTGTTTAAGCACCTGTCTGCCAGCTCCAGCCTGAGGTTAAGTTTCCACAATGAGCCTTTTGATCAGGACTGCCTCTTTGGAAAAAAAAAAAATGAGGAAAACACTTCCAGCAGAATTTGGGAATTTAGAAACAGCCTCCAGGGTTCCCGTGTGCCTCAAGAATCAGTCTTAATGGCTTTTTACAGAATAATTTGCAATGTAATCCTCCTTGGCTCGTGGGATCCAGGCACTATGAAATGCTTTTTAAAAAACTGTTCTTGATAAAGGGGTGGGAGGGACAAGGGGTGGAAGAGCCAAGGTCATGTTCACAGATCAGCTGCTGGTGTGGTGTGCACCTGAGAGACATCTCTGCCTCTTCATCAACTCTTCTGCCACCTTTGTTTTCCAACAGGTCAGGGAATTCTTCAGCTCTCTGGAGGAGAAGGGTGCAGGGCTTCGCTGTGTCCAGCAAGCTCTGGAGACCATTGAGCACAATTTACAGTGGATGGACAGAAATCTGGAGGAAGTCAAAACCTGGCTGCGAAAAAAACATCTGTAAATTCAGGCTTCTTGGTAATGTTTGTCAGGACCAAAAAGCACTGAAAAGCTGTGAAAACTCAGGGCTGGAGGGTCAGCTCAGTTGTATAAACTACTTCAAAAAAAGGAGCTGTGAGGCAGCTGAATCACAGAATTGTTTGGAAAAGACCTTCAGGGTCCTCAAGTCCAACCACATCCAGTCCCTACCAACTCTATCACATCCCCAGGGGTTTCTCTGAAACCCCTCCAGGGATGATGGGGACTCCAGCCCTGCCCTGGGCAGCCTGGGCCAGGCCCTGACAACCCTTTCCAGGGAGAAATTCTTCCCCAGCTCCAACCTAAACCTCCCCTGGCACCACTTGAGTTGTGCCAAAAGTTCCTCTTGTCCCATTCCTTGTTCCTTGGGAGCAGATCCATCCAGAAGCTCTGCCCTCAGCCTCCTCTGATCCAGGATCAGCACCCACAGATTTGTGCCCTAAATGCTGCTCAGTCCTTTTCTCCCTCAGGACCATCCCAAGCTGAGACCAGGAACGTTGTTCCATGAGCTGAGGTGTGGGCTCCCTGCTGGAGCTCTGAGGTGCACTGTGTCCCAGGAGCAGCAGATCCAGGGGGACAGAGCCAGGAGGAAATTCCCACCTGCCAGAGGTGTCCCTGCTGCTCTTCCCTACAGAATTCAGGCAGCAGCTCTGACACTGACGTGTGCACAAAGCCACAGCTCCATCTGCCCCCATCCTCACCCTTTTATGCTTCCTGAATTTTTATTTTCAGGGGTGCAGCCCAGCTGCATCATTAAGCACCCCCTGACTGTAATTAGCAGCTGTGCCCCCTGTCCTGCAGCCTCCTGCAAATGCTTTGCCTGCACTGGAAATATTCCTGTGATTTTAGGTGACTCCTGCAAGGAAACAACACACAAGTTGGGTGCAGGAAAAAAAAAATAAAAAATTAATGAACTTTTGTACTTTAGCTGATGATCCATGAGTTTGTTTTAGCAGGAATTTTTGCTTCTAATTTCCCCTTTTTAGCCCAATTGAAATGCAGCTCTGACACAAGTGCTCTTTGCCACTGAAAAGGACAGAGTCACAGTGACCTGTGGGGTACTGATAACTGTGAGCTTCAAGGAGAGAAACTGAATATTGTGTGCTTGGCAGGGACAGCTGTGTGAGAAAGCCAAGTCAAAATCTGAGAGATGGGGTTCTTTTGGTTTATTTTGTGTTGTAACAAGCAGTTCTGAACGGCCTTCTCCACTTACCTGCACCAAACTTTTATTTCTCTACTGAACTACTTTTTTTTAAGTATCTAATTACCACATTAACTAAATGCATTCAGTTCTTGACTTTTACAGCCACGCTCTTGACATGAATTTGCAGTGTTTATTTCCTCTGCAACCTCAGTTTCCTCACAGGAACAGCTGAAGCAGCCACAAACTCTTGAGCAGAGGTCAGGATGCACAATCTGCAGGGACAATGAGTGTCCTGAGGTCATCCCAAGCTGCTGACTCTGCCTTGCTCTTCTCTCAGCTGCAAATTTGCCTGCCCAAGGAGCTGAGCTCTGCTTTGTTAGAGCTCTAAAATCCTGCTCTTGAGGGAGAGAAGAAGTTTTTCATAAAATACCAGTTTTTTTTCAGCCACATATCCTGTTTGACACAAGGTGTTGTCTATGGGGCAGCTGGAAAGCTGAGCAGGCCAAGCATCATGTCTACATTTTCTGCTATTTCTGCTACTGTCTGTTGCTTGCTTTAAAATGTTTTCAGAACTGAAAAGGCAATTGGTTAAAAAAAAAAATAAATAAATTTTTTTACATGATTCTAGCTAAAATACTTCGTTTGTCTTATTTTGCACAGTGTGGTCAGCAGTAATCTGCATTCCTCTCTTTTCCCTGCTGTAAATGCTACACCTTCAGCTTCCCAGCTCTGGGGAAAATGATGCTCCATTCCTGGTATGTCACAGCCCCTTTCCTGCTCTCCCCCCTTAATTGAGGGGCTTAATTAATTGGCTTAGTTAGCCACCCATGCACTGGAGCCCTCTCTGCAGAACAAAGGGAGTGTCACCAGCAGGTGTGTGAACACCACTCATCTCAGCACAGGGGTTTTGTTGATCTGAGCTGCATGATCTAAACTAATAAATAATAATAATAAACTAATAAACATTTTACAATATTCTTGTGTGCTGCTCACAGAACCAGAAATTCCTCTGCTCAGCCCAGAGAATCCCAATGGGCCAGGGGTGGTGGGCAGGGTGCTCACACCCCAATTCCTCCATCACCTGGGAACCACTGCTGATCATTTGTGCACTGCACATTTCAACAAAAATTGTAACTGCAATTTCTCAGCAAAACTGTAGCTTTCTGGAACCCTCATGCTGACACCCTGACCCTTCAGCTGCTCCCCTGCACACCAGCACCCCACAGGGTAAATCTGCTCCCAGTTCACTGGGACACAGCTTGGAAAAGCAGAGGGAGGGAGGAGAAAAACCTCATCATGAGCTCTATCAGGCTGTGAGGGCCTGGATGAAGTGCTGCTGACAAGTGCTTTACAAATTGATTTAATTTTTTTAAGCACAATCTGTTCAGTTTCAACATTCGAGTGTTTGGGGTTTTTGATTTCTTCTTGCTTTTCTTCTGAAGAGACCTGGTTTCCAGTTCAGGTGGCAGGGGTAACAAATGCACAGGAACACCAGGATGCCTTCTTAAAAACTTTTATTAGTGTGACACAGGTTCTCAGCACAGACTGCACAGTAGAGTCAAAAAGTCTAAAATATCCCCAACTTAGATCTCCAGGCTGTCTGTCTGTCTGTCTGCCAGGCCAGAGGCTGTGGTGTCAGTGCCATCACCTCCCCTGCAAGCCTCGTGGGGTGCAGGGGTGTGCAGGGCTCTTCTGCTGAGGGGACACACGGGGGGAGGCACCTGGAGGACCTCAACCCCCCCACCAGCAGCCCCAGGACAGGTTCCTCCTCCTGCCTGGTCTCTCACAGAGCAGGTGAATGTGTGACACTGCTCCTGGCAGCACTTTCTGCCCTGTTCCTCCTGCATTCCCTTCTGGAGCACCAGGAACAGGAGCAAGGACTAGAAACAGTGCAAAATTTAATTATTTTTTTTTCTTTCTTTTTTTTTTAAGAAGTCCCCCTGGTAGACCCAAACTCCTCCTCTTTGATCTCTGCTAAAGCTCGTGCACTTTTCCTGATCTCCTCTGTGATGGGAGTGGGTGTCATTGTTACACCAGGATTTGTATTTGTTCAGTCCAGGAGACTCCTGAAATTATGCAACAACAGCACAGATACGATTGGAAATTTAAAAAAAAAAAAAAAACAATCAAAAAACACTAAAATCCTCATCTGCTGTGTTTTTGCTGTTTTAACTAGACTTAAGGCAGCATCTAAAATACCTGTTTAGTTACTAGGTGTGTTTGATAAGCAGTTGACCCCAGCCCCTCGCCCACAGCCACCTGTGCAGGAGGAGGAGGGCTGAGGGTGAGCAGAGCTCAGTGTAGTCCAGAACTCCTAACGCAGTCCCTGCAGTGTTACAGATGCCAGCACATACAGACCCCTCTGGAGAGCTACAGGCACTATGTGGAGATTATGTGCAAAAGGCTGCAGAGGTTGCTTTTTTGTTTGGGTTTTTTGTTTTTTTTTTTTTTTGGCATTGCTATTCACTTATCAAGAATATTTTTTGCAAATATAAAGCATTCTCTCTCTCTGGAAACTGAAAGAAATTTACAAAATATGAGTATAATAAAATGAGTAGCTAGGGAAGAGAAAAAAAGACACCTTAGTCTTACTACTGGGAAGAAAAAAGAAAATAAGAGAAAAGTCCAGCAATTATCACTGTACAGAAACCACCCAGAATAGCCACGTGACTTTTGCTTCAGCTTTTGTTCTTCAGGAATCCAACAACAAACAGAAGAGGTTTCATACATTGCACCAAGATCCTGGCAAGGGGAAAGAGAAAGAAAAAAAATTACAGTGCTTAGGTTATTTTTTTGGGAAAAAAAAAAATCACAAAATAAATGCAAGAACAATTATCAGAAAGCTAAGTGTCTCTCCTTCCCATGCCAGGACAGCCTCCAGTCTGAAGCACGTTTACCAAGCAGCTAAGAGTAGTAACATGAGTACTCCCGTGTTACTGGTGATGATGATGAAAGATACCAATTAATTAGTCTTACATTAAGCTGTGATTAAGCTGAACACGAAGCAGCAGAGGAACCCGTGCAGGGAGGAAGCTGAATTTTTGCCAGCAGAGCAGAGGAACTGGCTCCACCTGCCAGCTCAGCTGTGGGGCCTCACATCTGCCCTGGATGCTGCTCCTGAACTATCCTGGTGCAGAAATAATGACACAGCTGACTCTCCCAGAGACAGGAGGCTGCTGGAGATGTGCCTGGTCTGTAAAAATGCCTTTCTGGGGAAGCAGTGTCTTGCCTGGAGCACGGAGTTTCCTGCACCTGGAGGAATTTAACTGCATGGAGTAATTCTGCACCAGTCCTGTCCCAGGGGGAGTGAGGCCTTGTCTGGTCAGGGCTCACAGCACTGCAGTTCTGAGTGATTTGCTCTCTTTCAGTGTCCCTCACTGAGCCTTGGGTCAGCTAAAAGGCTGGAGTTATGTTCAGGAGCAGGAGTGTGATTGCTTGGTGTAAGCTCAGAGGACAAGGAACCCTCACCCACTTTAACGTTTAGCTTGTTTTCTGCTTCTCAGATTTGCTGCTGGAGGACTGTCCCCTTGCCTAGAGAGAAGCACAAGAGAACAAGAAACTGTCAGTGAAGCTGGAACCTGAAATAAAAGTGACAGACACTCACCAGCAGCCACAGCTCAGACATCATTATCATCTCTGCTGGACACAGAGACAGCTGACAGCAGCAGTGTTTGTCACCCTCCCACCAACACTCCCTGAAGCTTCAGATGAAGAATTCTGGGCCTGACTTCTCCACATCCTACTCCTCAGCATCCTTTTACCCATGCCACATCCTACTCCTCAGCATCCTTTTACCCAGGCTCGTGACCCCATCACTACTCAGAGCATTAAAAAAATCCATCCTCCTGAAGAGGAGTCAAGGACTCCCCAAGTTTTACATCAGAAAGTGAAAGATTGTTCTGTTGTTACACAAAAGGCAGTTTCATGACCAGTGAAAGTTCCTGAGGAGATTTACAGGCCTGCAAAGTGACTCCTAAATCAGCCTAAGGAGGAGGAATGAGGAGCATTCACTGACCTGTCTGTAGAAGACCACACTTGCTTTAAAAGCAGCACATTTTAGCCCCCATTAATTAAAACTTTCCCTAGAAACAGATGGGTGCTTTTATCCCATGTAGACACCTACAAAAAAATACCAGCCTGCTGATGTAGAGTTCTCCCCAAAGTAATATCTGTGTCAGATGAACCCAAACCCCTCTGCTCATCTGCCATGTTTATCCTGTATGGTCACCACGTCTGCCACATCATCACCAATCTTTGTTTTTACCGTTTTAGGGTCTTTGGGTTTTCCTTTTTCCTTTGGGGTTGGTTTCGTGGTGATGGCTTCCTTCCCACTTTTGTCCTACACTCCAAAGAAAAAAAATAATTACAGTTACAAACAGAATAGAGGATGAATGCCTCCTGCTTTGACACCTGCCATAAAATCTTATTCTAAATCTGGTGGGAGAGGGAAGATACAAGCTGGAATCTGGAGGATTGCTTAATCCTGAGGAGACTGGGGCACCAGAAAGCATAAACAGGTAAAAATACCTAGTCTGTAGGGGCAGACCTTGTGTTTAATGCAAAGTGGTAATTTTGCAGCAGCAGACTTAGCTCAGAAGTTCATAACTAAAATAAAGCAGCCAAACACCAATATTTGGCCTTAAGCTGTCTGAGAACTGGGTGTCAAGGTCAGCACTGGGGGAAGCTCTGCAGTGCTCACAAGAGCTCTCTGGAAACAAAGCTGCTGCCTCCAGGAGTTAATCTGGTTTGAACTTCACTTTCAAAGCTGCTGCTTCTCTGCCCCCCAGGAGAGGAATGAACATAACATAAAGGCACAGATAACCATCAGCAGCATTCTAAATACAGAAAAATTTATAATCTGCTCTTGGTAATTGGGTGCCTCACAGAATAAGCTCAAGGAACCTAAGGCACAATCTGACTTGGGAACTGGTTTTGCTTCCACTGCCCGAGGGATGCAGCTTTTGGCTGCTGATACATTGGTTTGTTCAGGGATCTTCTGAAGTTGAGCTTTGCTTTGAGTCTTTCACCCTGCAGGAAGCAGCCAGGTCACTCCTGCAGGAAAAAACCAAAGGCAGGGATGGGCTGGGAGGAGTCAGCAGATGATGGGGGACAGTGGCAGCTGCTTCACTCACTGAGTATGGAAACCACCCAGTGCCCCATCCCTCTGCCTGCAGGTGAGAGAGCAGGGAGTGGGACAGCACATTTCTCACACACAGGGTGAGAAAGAAAATGCCTAACGACAGGGAATTACTGCTTGGTAATTTTTTCTAAAAAAATGCTCAAGCTGGTTAAGAAGTTCAGGATTTTTTGCACCTGCCAAGATGGAGTGCCAGGGTGGACATCCCAGAGCCACACAAGTCCTCTCCATCTGCCCATGCTCAGGCTAACAAAAAGCAGAAATCATGTCTGGCTCTGACTCTTCTGTGCCACGTGGACCAAACCTCAGTCCCCTCCTGACACACCAGGGGATCTCCAGCTTTATGCATCTTCCACACTGCACACACTGCTGGGAAAAGTCTGGCAGATGTTTCTCAGATGTGTTTAAGAGGAGTATGTGTCAAAGAGGAGCTCTCTTTCTCCTGAAAACCCCTTCCCAGTCCATTTATCCCTCATTTTCCCTGCCAGGCCTACAAGTTTCCCCAACACACTCAAACTTCTTTCTACTCCTAGCACTTCTCTCTGCAGAACCCTCCTGAACTGTCTCAGTTTCAGCCTCCAGCTATTGCTAGGCACTGAATGCAATCACTGAAGAAAGATTTCTTTGCCTCTCTACACTTCTGAACACTGTAACTTGTACAAAAAACACCACAATTCCCTCTCAGACTCTGAACACCACAAACCTTCTTTCAAATATTTAGTACACAGCAAAGTGCACCAAACTTCCACTACAGGGGTAAGGCAATCCCAGCATCTTCCAAAAATGTAAACCTGAACTAAGCTACTGCAAAGAAAAGTGAGGAACTTTCACAGAGTACCCAAAACCAAAGTATTAGCAGTAAATGTCCTACCTTTGAGTGCTGTGGTGGGGCAGGAGCCTTTGCAGAAGTATCAAAGTCACCTGACAGGGCATCAATAGCTGCAGAGTCATCTGTAGGCTTCTGAAATAATTTTATTTCTGAAGTCACACAACAGGCAGAGAGTCCCCACATTCACAGGAATGTTTCAGGAATTTGTGTCTGTTTTAATTATCTCTTTCTTAACATAAAATCTTAAGATTTTCTTAAGATAAAGATCTTAAGATCTTTCTTAAGATATCTCTTTCTTCTAAACAACAAAACATGCCTGAGACCTACACAGGTTACAACAGACATGTGTGTCTGAGGTTCCCAAGACACAGCATTTACCTGAACACTGGAGCTGAACACTCACAGTGTCACTGTGCATGGAAGCTGTGGTTACAGGCACAGAACACTGTGGTTACACAGGTTTTGCTGTCACACTGTGACTGTTAGCTGCTGCATTCAGTGGCATTTATGAGGACTGGCAATGAATCACTCTGAGCCTACCATGACACAACTTGGAAAACAGGAGCAGAGCAAGAGACAAAGAACAAAAACACCACCACGTTACCTTTTTTCCTTTCTGCTTCCTATTATCCTCAGCTGATGGCTTGGCTGGGTTCCCCTTGGGAAGAAGAATGATTTTGAACTGGTCAGATTAAGTTTTAACACACAAGAGCTTTCACCTGACAGTGGGAGGTGACAGATACCCAGAAGGTGACAGATACCCAGAAAGCTGCTCTGCTCTGAGCTGATTTCTTTATTGCCCATTTCTTTTATTGCCCAGGTGCTGTCATGCTCTGCTCTCTATACTCTGACCACCTCTGATACCAACTCTCTGTCCCACTGGAAAAACACTTTCCTGACCCACAGATGATCAAACTGCTGTCAGAGAAGCCACTGGCTCCAGGGAATGGCACTTTCACAGCCCTTCAGGTAAACCACACAGGTAATACCTGTACATACACTCTGCTCCCCAAAACTGGAATTCAAGTACTTTGAAGTAATAGCATTATCCCCCACAGACTGCAGGCACCTCCTCTTTTAAAGCAGGCTACAAAGCCAAGCTGCTGAGAGGGACACACACAATTATTTCTCCTGGTTTGATGGAGCACCTGAAACCCTGAGACACTCTAAGTGGGATCTGTGAATCTGATAAATTTGATTGCTATTGGCTGGGTCAAAGTGAATTACCTGTTCTGATTGCTCAAATAAAGAAAGAAAAGAAGAGGGAAGGGAGAAGGAGAAGGAGGAGAAGGGGGAGAAGGGGGAGAAGGGGGAGAAGGGGGAGAAGGGGGAGAAGGGGGAGAAGGGGGAGAAGGGGGAGAAGGGGGAGAAGGGGGAGAAGGGGGAGAAGGGGGAGAAGGGGGAAAGGGGGAAAGGGGGAAAGGGGGAAAGGGGGAAAGGGGGAAAGGGGGAAAGGGGAAAAGGGGAAGGAGAAGGAGAAGGAGAAGGAGAAGGAGAAGGAGAAGGAGAAGGAGAAGGAGAAGGAGAAGGAGAAGGAGAAGGAGAAGGAGAAGGAGAAGGAGAAGGAGAAGGAGAAGGAGAAGGAGAAGGAGAAGGAGAAGGAGAAGGAGAAGGAGAAGGAGAAGGAGAAGGGAGAAGGGAGAAGGGAGAAGGGAGAAGGAGAAGGAGAAGGAGAAGGAGAAGGAGAAGGAGAAGGAGAAGGAGAAGGAGAAGGAGAAGGAGAAGGAGGAGAAGGAGAAGGAGAAGGAGAAGGAGAAGGAGAAGGAGAAGGAGAAGGAGAAGGAGAAGGAGAAGGAAAGAAAAAAAAAAGGGCCTATTTTTTAAATTAAATTAGATGCATACAAGGATAACCAGAGCTACTCTATGTATAGTGTGTGCAGTACCTATACAGTACAGACACTCATTCAGCTTCCCTGCTCTCCCCATAATTCCAAAGAGGAAGTGCACAGATTCCTGGTTTTGCAATAAGAGAGCTAAATAAAAACTAAGAAAGTGTTTCCTTACCTGCTCACCTGACTCGAGCAGCTTTCTGTAGTCAGGTGGGATAGTATCATCTCTTTCTCCAAGTTTGTCTCTGTGCTCAGATTTAGCCTTTTCCTGGAAAGCATTTAATTTTTTCACAAGTTTAATACCTATGTCAGAATTATTAGCAAACAGTAAGTTGAAGTGCTCATTAAACTTAGGACAGATGCCTTTTTTGAATTTAAGGTTTAAAAAATACCAGAAAAAAACCCTACATATTAATTGCACTGTGGAATATATTGGTAAGGGATATTACTGGGGGAAAAATTAAGTTCAGTTCACAATTTAATGTTGCTACAACTATTATGTAGAGATACTTGTGATTTCCTTCTTAGCAGAAAGACCTTTATGCAATTACATGAAGAAAGATTTGAGTGAAGGCAAATCAAGCAGAAATAAAGCAAGATAGATTAAGATTAAGAGAACCTGCCTGCTGATGAACTTGGTATTTGTGGGGTTATAAAAAACAAAGTCTGAAAAAAACTAAGGCCACAAAATTAACATCAGAAACTAAGGCTAGAGAATGCACCTGAAAAATCATGACACTAATACCAATAAAAGGCACTGAAATAAAATTACTGCAAATTTCCTGTAAGGTTTTGACATGGCTCCATGTTGGATAAGGTAGATTAGCTAATTCACCATTTTTCACAAAAACCCACAAAGTCCTGCAGCTCACTGAGGAGTGCATGCTTAGCAGCAAAGTACATTTCAGAGAACTGGTTGGTAAGATTAAGTGTAGGACATCCAAGAGCACATTGGCTTTTCTAGTAACTTCACTCCTCCATCTAAAAATCATATTCCTTGTAGTCCTACAAGTCTGTAAGAAATATTACTGTATGCCTTTAAAAAAAAGTCTGTAAGAACTAAGTTATCACTTATTTTGGTTTTGTTGTAGTTGTTTTTCTCCTCCTTCACTGCCCAGGACTGCACAGTTTTCAGAACATATTTTATTACCTTTACTTTATCCACAACTGGTTTGTTCTCATCAGGGTCAGGTTCCCTCTGTCCCAGGGAATCAGACAGCAGATCCAAGGCTTCATCCATCTCTTTTCCTCCCTAACAAAGTGTAAACACATTCATGAGCAGAGATCAGCTGTAAAAATAATTTAATTCATCAAGCTAAGTAAGTACTGATTAATGAACTGTCAGCTTCAGTGAGCAATGAACAAACATCTCTGGCTTGGTAATTAAAATGCAGAGCAGTAGCAGGGGAAAAAAAAGTCACAGAAGACTCAGACCTACAGAAAACAAAATCAGAAATGGTTATGGACTTTATTTAATACCTTTTTTTTTATTGGTTTCACATAAGCCTAGATGATCTAATGAGCACCATTCTACAATAATTTTTCTTTTTTGTAATTTTTAGCCATTCATTTTTGCAAACACCACTGCAGAATGAGCTGCTAAGGAAGTGCCAATCTGAATTAAAAATCATTAACATTTATCTTCAAAACGTGTATGGTCTTCTGCTAATCTGCACCACTTTCATTCTAACACTGAGAAATAAAATACCCTCAATGCCAGCTAAAACCCAAGTGTGAGGAACTTACTATTTCCTTTCCAGAGGAGGCTGGAGGCACTAGAGGGAGCTCCCACTCCACAGATGGGAGCAGAGAGAGGAGGAGGAGGCATCCAGCACAGGATGGAAGTTCTGCTGCTATGAGCAAGAAGCCATGGCACTGCCTGTCCCTCCATCAACCTCCAGCTCCTCCTGAACACAGGGTAATGACTACACCATAATTATTTTAAACGTTCCCATTATGTAAGCAGGGGAAGAAAGCTGTGGTTGGGTTAGGGGCCCAGGGAGCCTCCAGAAGAACCCATCTGCAGAGAGGTGACTGTCCTGACCCACAGGGGGGAAATCCACACACTCCTGATGTCCCAGCAACTCTGGAGGAATCAGCACAGCAGAGCAGGATCAAATGGGACTGTGAACTTGGGCAAAACAGGCAGACCAGTCTTGGCTGTCAGTGCAACAAGGAGTGTCCAGAAACTCACTTTTTTTCATAGAATCATAGAATGGTTTGGGTTGGAAGAGACCTTGAAGTCCCAGCCCCCCTGCTATCATGGTCAGGGACCCCTCCCCCAGCCCAGGGGGCTCCAAGCCCCATCCCAGGTGTCCATGAAAGCTTCCAGGGATGAGGCAACCATAATTAATGCTCCTTGACTTAATCAGCAAGGAATCATGGAAGGGTTTGGGTTGGAGGGGACCTTAAAGCTCCTCCAGTCCCACCTGGACAATCCAGGGACCCCTCCCCCAGCCCAGGGGGCTCCAAGCCCCATCCAACCTTGGGCACTGCCAGGGATGGGGCAGCCACAGCTTCTGGGGGCACCCTGGGGCTCAGCACCCTCACCCCAAAGGATTGCTTCCTAATCTCCAACCTAAATCTACCTTCTTTCAGCTTAAAGCCATTACCCCTTGTCCTGTCACTACACACCCTTGTGAAAAGTCCCTCCCCAGCTTTCTAGTTGTTCCCTTCAGGAACTGGAAGGTGCTATAAGGCCTCCCTTCTCCAGGCTGGACAACCCCAACTTTTCCAGCCTGTCCTCATAGCAGAGGTGCTCCAGCCCTCTGGTCACTGCTGTGGCTCTCCTCTGGACATCTCCCACTTCCTTCCTCTGCTGGGGACTCCAGAACCAGACACAGGACTCCAGGTGAGCCCTCCAGAGCACAGCAGAAGGGGAGAATGACCTTGACCTGCTTGCCATGCTTTTTTTGATAATTGGGGTAATTGGGATCATTTTGATAATCAATCAAAAATTGGTAATTTTTGATAATTGAAATTTACTATCGGGAACATCTTTGCCCCCCCCAGACAACCAATATCAGCAGTAAATTATTTAACTTTGCAACTGGCTGTATTGGTAAAACTGCCTGGATCATGCTCCCAGCCCTCTTCATTGGTCAGTTCTTAGTTTAAATTAAGACAGGATGGGATGGGATGGGATGGGATGGGATGGAACAGAACATTTCTGCTGCAAAGCAGCTGCAATCATCATTTATTTCACCTGCTGACCACTTCAGGGCTGACCAGAAGTCACAGCATGTTGCTAAGGACACTGTCCAAACACCCTTTCAACACTGACAGGCTGGGGGCATCAACAACCTCTACAGGGAGCCTGTGCCAGTGCTGGACCACCCTCTCTGTACAGAAAAGTTGGTACTCATCTAGGGATGTTGCTTACTGAGGTAGAAGCCAAGGGAGCTGCAGCGTGCACTGAGGAAACTGTAGCAGCAGAGATGACATCTGGGGAACCCGTGGGCTTCTTGGCCTCCTTGGTTTTCTGAAACAAGACACAGCATCATCACTAACACAGAGCAAAATAAAAAAGTGCATCCAGTCCTATGTGTCTGAAATGCAATGCCCAAACTGTTTACTTCTAGGACTTTGCTTTTATTTAGAAGCTCTGCTTGTTCCAGCCTGAAGCCCCCTCCTGAGAAGCCCTGGGCCACTCTTCTGCATTTGTTTGTTCACTTTCACTCTTCCATCCCAAATACTGGGTTAAACCCTGGTGTAGCTTAAGTCAGAGCCAGGCTCTAAGTGACTTCAGAGGACCCAAGAGCTCATCAAGCCCACCTCTATCCCCAGGCAACACTTTTTAAATGAAGTCTCAGCTGCAGAGCATTGCTTATGGTAAAGAGAGATGAAAACTTACTTAGCTTTTTCTAATTCCCAAAGTCCTACTCTCTCACATTGATCTCTTGCCAAAAATATTTAAAGATTTTAGTTACTGAATTGTATTTAACAAAGTTTACATAAACTTTAAAGGAAACAAAATATCAAGCTTACTGAAACAATCTGGAAAATGAACAGAGTTTCAGAAATGAAGTACACTCACCTTTATTACACTTGGTTTAGGTAATGAGGCAGATGGGGATGGAGAAGAGGAAAATCCTTTTGTCAAACCCTCCAAAAGATCATTTTCACTCATAGGCTACCATTAAAAAAGAAAAAAAAAGAGACTTTTGAGCCATTTAATCTATTACAAAGTCAGCAGGTAACACAGCCTACCTCTATTTTTAAACTGAAGACTGGGAAGCCTCATTCACATTTGAGTAAATCATGAATTAAACACTTATCTGAATACTCAGCTTTTTTACCTGGGACTTTTCTTCAGGTTTTGGTAAGAGTGGTTTTCCATCTTTATCCTGCAAAAGAAAAAAGCCCCTTACATTAAACCAAGCAGTCCTTAAACAACCATGCAATGCAAACACTCTGAGAGAATTCTGTGTACAAGCAGTACTGTTAGACAAGAAAATTAACTAATCAGTAACCTCTAGCAGCTCCTGCTGTTTCTCAATGTGTTCCTTAAAAAATCTGGGAACTTTGGAACATTTGAGTGCTGAGAAGTGATTCAGATTCTGAGCCACTCTGTGCCTCAATTTCTACAGCAATAGCACAATTAATAAACACTACCCTGCCTTCCAGGCTGTTACCAGGGTGCAGCCAGGATGTGCCTTTTCACACTGGCAGCTGTGGCAGGGGTTGTGCAAGTCTTGGCTACACCTAAGCCATCATTTCAGTTAAATGAGTTGTGTAATGAGTGTAAAATTAGCACCTTGGAGTGCTGGGGCTTTTTAACAGCTCTGACCAACCACCATTTATTAAGCTCCAAATGCAAAAATGAAGACTTCAGTGCACTTATCTCAGACCAAACTATTCATTTGTAGGTATTTGCATCCAAACCATTTCTATGCCTAAGCAGGCATCTAATGATAGACAGCAGATATGCAGGAGCACAAATAATAGTTTTTATATGCCATAAAAAAAGGCTGAACTACACATGAATATTTCAAAATGAAATTGGAGTTGTGGTTTCATCCTTATATCCTGAGGAGTGAAAAGAATGGGAGACTAAACCAACACAAGAAATAAATTACTTTTGCTTCTGTTAATCTGTACTCTGGGGGAATTGTTTCTTCATCTTCACCCAGCTTTTTGCCTTCTTCCTGCTTGGTTTTCTCCTAGGAAGGCAAAATAAAAACATTATTAATAAAACCAAACAACTGCACCCCAACAGAAAAGAGTATGGGAAAGATTTCAAAGTCTCCAGTCTACTGATTCAAGTCAGTATTTCAATTCTCTTCCTGTCTGTATCAGAATTCTACCGACTGTAGGGAAGTTAAGCAAATAGGCAGGCGTGGACCAAGAACAAAATAGCAATATTTTGAGTCTTTGAGTCTTAATTTTTGACTGTTTTTGAATTCCACACAACAGCTACATGGACTGCAAGCAAAGGCTGGACAGAGAAACCAGTAGCCAGCTCCAAAAAAGACTAGCCCCATACAAGAAGATGAAAACTAAGAAAAGGCAGTAAGGACAACCATGGGAACATCTCCTTGGAGGAGTTCCAGCCCACCAGAAGAGCTCCCCTGTATTTTTGGCTCCATCTGGCCATGGTTTGGGGTGACAAATGGGGGCATTCAGACTGTGACTAACAGCATTCCCTTAGAGAGAATAAATGTATTTCAGGGACTCACTTAAGGGTCCCTGGTAAAACAGCAAGACCAGTGAAAAAAAGCCCAAAGTTTTATCTATCATCCCTCATTTAAATAAGTCATGATAAAGTTGGTTCCTTTTGCAAAAGGACCCTTCTGTGTGCTACCTGTGATCTGCTTGTTAATTCTTCCTTGGCTCAGGAGTAAGACATGAAGCAAATGCAGTTCTCAGAAGCTGAGTGAGCTACTGTACTGTAATAAGCAAAATTAATTAAGAAAATGTATGCACTATGTTGAAATCTTACTAGTGCTTCCTAAGCAGAACACAACTGGTTTCACAAGTAGATTTAGTTTTGTTTTGTTTTTTTTAAAAGAAAATATTACCTAGAGATCATTTCTAGCCTAAGGAAACACAGGAAAACTGAACATAATGACATCAAAAGTCAATTTTTAGAGGTCTGACCTTAACTTTGTCCACAACAGGTTTCTTTTCATCTGGGTCAGGCTCTCTCTGTCCTAGGCTGCTGGACAAGGCTTCCAGTGCTTCATCTGCTACATGACCAACCTGTAAGGGTAACAGAGCAACAAAAGACAATTACTTTGGAGTTCAGCTGCAGCTGAAAAAACCTGTTCATATCCTGCCACTGCCAGCCACACATTGCTTAAGTTAAAAAATGAGGAATTATAGTGAAAAATTGTTATTCTTCTCTTCCAAATTGTCTTTACATACTTCCAATCTGCTGGGCTGAAAGCATAAGGAAAATTGGACAGGGGTTGCTCTGTGAACAGGCTTCTCCTTTCCTTTAGTCTCACAGCTAAAATGTGCCAGGGGGTGTATTTGTGTGTTGCTGTGATATATTCAGAGAAGAGATGCAAGAATGTCAGCCATTAATGCATTAATGCAATCCCCCAAAATTTCAGTTGGACAGTTATGATTGTTTTGTATATTTTGTCTTTTCCTGTCTTTTGTGTCTGAAGCTCACCAGCAGAACCTCTTCTGGAGCATTTGGAGCAGACCAGAAGAACTGTCAGTCTGATTTCCCCTGTAAGGTCACTGACCTTCCCTGTTCAGTTTGTGCTCAACTTGATTTTTTCTCTTTTTTGGAAAGGACTCAGCCTTGGTGGCTGTTTGGAGGAAGCATATGCAATGCTGAAATAAGCACACTGAGAAGATGCCACACCACTGCAGACAGGGCAGACTGAGCTGTGCTGGGAACACTCACTGAGGACACAGCTGATGGAGCTGCAGACTGCACAGAGCAAGCTGTGGCACGAGGGACCTCCTCATCCTCAGTGGGCTTGGCAGCCACAGGACCTGCAGGCTTCTGAAACAGAACAGTGACACTGCATTTTACTGAACATGCACAGCAATAAAAAATACACCTGCTACGTGGCTTTGGTTTGGTTTGTTTTTTAAGACAGTACAGAACGGGAAAGAAAACAAATGGAAGAAAAGCTGTTTCCTGACAGAACAGCAGCATTATCCATCTTAACAAAGCTACCAGTGTTACCACTCTGGACTGGAAAGACATACCCTGGATGTGCTGCTGGGCTTTGGTGGTTTAGGCTGTACTGCAGGCTGTGCAGGGCAGGAGAAGTCTTTAGAAAGTTCATCAACAAGATCAGATTCACTCAAAGGCTGCACAAAAGAAACGTGGTACAGGTGAATCGCTGCCTGGCTTTAATTTTAGTTTCAATAACTGGATTTCAGCTAGACAGAAAGCAGGAAAAATTTTGTAGCCCAAATAAAAATAACCTTTCACATTTACATGCAACAAATCAGCACGAATTTTGCACTGCACAAAATTAAAAAAAACCCACTTATCAGAATAAGTTATCAAAAACAAAAGTCAACAGAATGTAGAGAACATTATGTTTAAGGCTTTTTACTACTGGAAAGAAAAAAGCAAACTTGTAATTAGAAAAAAAAAGGAATGCTAATATTTACTGCATAGTATTTACTGTAATAGCATCGTGTTGTTATAATACTTCAAGTATAAGTTACATATAGGTAGTGAAAGCCTGCACCATCAGATTACAATTCTCTCATTTTAACTTTTTTCTTTTTTTTTTTTTTCACCAGAAGCAGAGTCCTGGCAGTGTCAGATGGAAGCTGTCTTAGTTTGTGGACTGACTGCTGACACTCAGTAATCTTCACTGTGCATGTTCTAGGAAAAAGAGAATAAACTGCAGTTTTAGTTCCCTGGTATGGGATCTATTGCAACCTGTTGACACAGTGTGATCCAGCACTATGTGATGCTCCTGGGATCCTTCAAACTATTATTTACCACTAAATGTTTAAATCTTTGCTAGCAGTGATTGCCATTTACTCCCTCAATGGAACTTAACTGGGTTTGTTTGGCCTGGCTCACAATATGTAAGAGGACATTTCTAAAGGAGTCTCTTGTTTTCCATCCCACTTTCCTTCCTGTGCCAATCAGTGAACTGAAGTCTTCATAAAATGTTTCATCACATAAAGCCCCACTTTTTATAACAACTAAATGCCTCCTCTGAATCAAAAGAAGCATTCAGGCAACAATAACTTTTGCCATGAGAGTAAAGGCACTGCATGTACCTAAAGGTGTGCAGAGTGGAGGCCCAAGGAACAGAAGCCCTGTTTGAAATCATGAAGGAAGAACAAGTTTGCACCCATCAGAATCAAGGAGGAACTGGACATGGCTGAAGGTTTTTCAGCTTTTGATATGATTTGTTTTGCTGGCTTTGGTTTCACAGATCTAAATTACTGGTGATACCACAGCAATACTGGTGAACACAACCTGCTCAAAATTAGCTTCTTCAAATTAAAAGCAGTGAAGCAGTGCTGGAAAAAACTCCTGCACTGAGGAAAACACTGCAACCCATGACTTAGATACCCCTGTGATTCACTTCCAGAATAACCACTCAGTGACACTTAGGCCTGAGTGAGAGAGGTGGAAAACCACAGGAACACTTATTTTTCTACTAACCACTTAAATCTTTTGGCATGAGACCTCCAGGCTCATCTTTGCTTTGGTTTTGCACTGGCCTTCAGCTGAGCTGTGAGCCCCTCTCCCTTAACTCAGGCCACATTCCTCTCCTGGAGCTTGCATTGCCTTTGTGTGACACCTCTTTCCTGCTCCCCATGGATCAGGGAGCTTGTCCCCTGATTCTTAGGGCTTGTCCCAAACCAGTGCCCTCAGACCACAGCAGTTTTTTGCCTTGTGACTGGTGTTCTTTCTGTGCAGCTCCCATGCTCAGTGTGACTGCATGTCTCTGACACATGAATTTCCAGAGACCTGAAGTCTTTCCATCACTGCCTTTGTGCTCCTCCATATTTCAAGCCTGATAATGTAGTGATTTCACACTTATGCTAAAAAGGCACAGTGCCATTCTCACTCAGACTGTCCCTGACCTTCACGCTTGCTTCAAAAGGACAGAGGCTTCCTGTACTCTCCCAATTTTGCCAGGACTTCTGACCTCAGAGTACCTCCTAAGTGAAGCCCTTGGTTTCCTCAGTGCAGTTCCTTTGTTTTTCCTTTCTTCCTCTGCGTTTTAAATCACTTTTGTAACTTTCTATTTCAATCTCTTCATTCTGTCTTGCACTTCCCAGGCCCTGACAGGTACTTTTTGCAAAGCCCAAGTTGTTCTTTGTGACTAGGAAAAGATCCACAGCAGCACTTTCCTACTTTGCTTTGTATTTGATAGCTACTGAGAGGAAACTGTGAAGAAATCAAGACTTCCCTGCCCTGCCTCTCTCTGTCCTTCAAAAGACCTCTACAGAACACCATACACCAACTCCCCACACAGCTCTTCTTTGTGTCAGCAGTCATTTCTGTAACTACCCCCTGCCATTATAATCTCTAAACATTTTTCTCAGTATCAGATCCTCATTCACATCCAGTAAAATTCCAGTAAAAAATTCCAGTAAAAACAGCTTTCCCTTGACACTTGGTACCAGTAGGTTTTGTGTAAGGAAGCAAGCCCAGTCAGACCAGCAAACTGGTCTGGCACAGAGAGAAGTGATGGCACAGAGGGAGGTAAGAGGGTATCTATCCACAGTCCTACCATACTGTCAGTTTTCTAACCTTTGGTTTGTCTTCAGGCTTTGGTAAGATTGGTTTTCCATCCTTATCCTAAAAGCAAAGGAAGTGTCATTGACATTTTGCCATTGTTAAAAAAGTTTATTCCCACCAAAAAACAATGTAAAATAAGTGATACACACAAGGTGAAACCAGAGACACAGTAACAGGAATTCCTCTCAACAGGGAGTTCAACAGCCATGTAAGTGGGTAAAAACAGAAAATGTGATGTCAGCACAAGACAAATGGGCCAGGGGATCAAAATGTGTTAATTCAGTGTCAATATGAAGGAATCAATCCAGCAATAAAACAATCTCTGAATACCACAAACAAACTTTTGCACTTGAATAAGTAACAGGTTAAATTCAAGGCCAGGCAGTCTTTAAGTATGTAAAAAAAAAAAAAAGTGGTAAAACTGCTCCTTCTTAAACAGAATGCTGAGTTTATCTCCAGCAAGGCCCAGGTGTAGAGCAGCCTTGCTAACATCAGTTATACTCATAATGTCACAAAAACTTCAATTCTGGTATTTATGGAAAACACACCTCAGTTCTGTTGTTGCTTTGCTTAACCTTCATCAAATGTCCACCAACTTAAGTGAAAAATCTCAAAAAATTTAGAGCAGTTTTCATACCACTTTGCCATAGTGTTTCAAGGTTACATCACAAAGTGATAACCAAGAGAAATTCTGTAAGGGAATGGGTTTTACTACACTGAGGTTTAATATCAGGAGCAAGTAACAGATCTCTAGGGAAAGAATGTGTGACCTGGGAAGATCAGATCTTTGCCCAGATTCCCTGAAAAACTCATTCATGCCCACAATGAGATAAAGAAATCAACAACAGGAGCAAGCCATTGATTGAATACTAATTTTTCTTATTTTTCCCACATTCTTTGCCTCTCTGTGACAAAATGAAATGAAGTGTCAGATGTAGTGCCCTACTGACAAAGAAATGAAGATATGAAAAACTTACCAGTTCTGGTGTTAACCTGTATTCTGGAGGTATTGCATCATCACGTTCTCCAGGCTTTTCTTCTTTTTTCTCTTTGGCTTTTGCCTTTAAGAGAAGGAAAAAAAATCACTTAGAGAAACTGAAATAAAAACCACAGGTACACCCCATTATCAAGATTCTTCAGCCTACTGTACTTCTACTTTGAAGAAGTACTAGCATCAGAAAAAATTATTCCATATATCAAGATGTTAAAGTGCCTCAATTTATTTGTAATAAATTTGTGGTAAAATTGCTATGGCTTAGGAATCAATGCCATACGTGAATATGGCTATTTTATTTTATATTCTAAAAAACTCCAGACACTATTCAGAGCCATAACTTTGTGTCAAGTACTTCTAGAATTTTCATGGTGTACAAAATCCTCAGGTTTCCTTGGATTTCATCACTGTGATGATACGAGCTGCAATCCTCTAGTAATAAGGAGTAATCCATCACTCCTTACAACCCTCAGGATGTTCTTCATGAAGCACCCATTAAATTATCTAATGGCACAGACTGAGTCAATCTGCAACACAATGTGCCCTTTTTTGTCAAAGTGGAATGTCAGCAAGTCCTACTGGTACTAAGTTATTTTCTGCTATTTGCCAGTGATTTGTTTGCTCTGAGCTGTAAGAGAAGGCAGGAGAAAATAACATACCAGTAGGGTTTATGGGCAGAGTTTGCAAAATCAAACTAAAAAGTTCAAGGTCCAAACACAGGGTATCTAACTGCTGAAGAAAAATAAAAAGTCTTAGAAGGCACATGAAAGGCAAGACTCAAACCAGAACACTATTGGGGTCCAGTAGGAAAAAAGAATATATACAATAAAACCCCCAAAAGTTAATTAAAATTCAAACAGCAAGTAAGTGCAAAACAGAGGCTTCCTCTAAGTTGTACCCAGTGCTTGGGGAAAAACCAGACCAAGCAGCAGCAGGAAAGGTGTTTGTGTTTTTGGAGGTATGTGTCTACAGACAAATGAAATACAGATTTTCCAGACCACCTGGATATTTTGTGTTCTACCTATACTCACTTGGATTTCTTAATTTTCTTAATTGTGTTAACATTCAGACACTTTGTAGGCTTTTGACATGAATGCCACTTTGTTATTATTTTACAGGTTTGTACTGTATCTAACAAAGAAGGCTCAGGATTCCATGGCAGAATCAGAAAGCTGCTGTACAAAGAGGTCAGATCATACCTCTGACACCTCCACAACAGGACCAGGATCTTCCTTAGGTTCAGGTTCAGGTCCACCAAGAGTATCAAGAAGAGCTTCCATTGCATCATCTTTAACTTCCTGTGAAATTGATGAAAATATGCAAATTATGTCCCCTTGTCTTTAAACTGACAGAGGTTTTAGCTTACACGTCTTTTGTGCTGCATATAAAACAAGCAACCAGCAAGATAGAGAAAAAAAAAACCCACAAAAAACTAACAAACCAAAAATAACCATAGGACCAGGTAACACAAATTGCCAAAAATAAACCCCAGAAAATGTAAGATCACATTTGCACTCTACAGAAGACAACAGAAATGTATGTAAAACCATGAGAAAATCACATTACATCCAAGCTGCAAACACATATCACAACAAGCTAAGGAAATACATACATTTTTCTGCCCTATTGCATCTAGCCAGAAGAACTGCAGTTATTCTGCAGAAGAATCCACAAAGAATTATCAACTGACCTAACCAGGCCAGATCTTTAACATAAAGTTAAAAGTCTGAGCAATGGCAAGTCCTGTTATTCCTCTGCTTCCAAACAGGATTTACAACTGAAAATGAGGATGGTAAGAACCCTAACAGAATCAGGAACACATAAAATATGAGTTTGTTAATTTTGGTAAGTTAACTAGTCAAAGAATAACTAGGTGTACCTCTTGTGATTTTGGTTTTTTCTCCTTAGGAGGAGCTGAGGTCTTGACTGCACTTGCTGCTTGTGCTTGCACAATTTCTCCTTCCTTGCTTGGTTTCTTCTCCAAAAGGACAAATCAAGAGTTAGGAAATTACAGGTACATTTCCCAAAGTAAAAAGAAGGCATAATTGTAAACAGAATTTTAAAGAAAAATATTAAAATAGTACTAATGGTAGTATTTAATTGCAAGAGAGGCATGGGAGGGCAAGGAAAAGATCAATACCTCTGTCAAGCTCTTCTTTTCTTCAGCAGCAGCAGCAGTACAGGTGAAGTCAGATGACAGGGCCTCTGCAAGCTCATCATCTGTCATTGGTTTCTGAGCAAGAAATTCCAAAATAGGTTATGTTTATGGAAGTTGAAATATCAGTGCTCTCAAACATGGCATAAAATCTGAGTGTGCTCCATGCTCAGTCACACAATAAGCTCATAAGCACATGCTGCTGACACAGAGAAAAAAACAACCCAAAAACCAAAGCTATCTCCTCTCACTGGCTGATTCATTTTTAGATTAACTTTTCTTTTTATATGTTAAATTTATAAGCAGTAAAACTGAGCTGGCTTTGGAATTCTATTAGTAAGGATTGAAATTCAAGCAATCTTGCTAGACATCTTGCTAGATATTATTCAAGACAATCTTGCTAGAAGAAACTGCTGCATGCATGCAATTTCTTCCTTTTATTGTTATTACACCAAGTATCTCTAAGAACATTGATTTAATTTCTCTCAGCTTCAGTCCAAGCCCAGAAAATTCCTACTTCATTACTAAAAATATCTGTGCCAAACTCCATTTAGCTTTGTCTGTGTTATCTGGCACACCACAGTCCCCTGCCACTTCCTGGGATTTCTGGAAGACAGGCAACATTTACAGTTTTCTAGGAATCCAATGGTAATTGGATTATTTTACCTCCAAGTATAAAAAACCAAAACAAAATAAACCAAAATAAAACAACACACAACAACAACAAGTCTTACTTCATCTTGCTCGTTTGCTTTTGGTGGGACTCCATCCTTGCCATCCCCTATTTTCTAAAATGAGAATGAATTTTGCAGTAAATATGAAGAAAAAGTATCCAAGAGGAAAGAAAACATGGATCAGAATATTTTAACTCACTAACCTTCAACATTTCAACATACTTTGGAGGAAGAGAACCTTCCCGTTTACCCAGTTCCTCCAAGTATGTTGAGGATACAACATCCTGTGAAAAGAAAGCACTCATTAATGGTTTTGTACTTTACTGAAATGGATTCCTCATTTACATCTCTCTGCATTAACACTTCTGGGAAGGAAAAAGGGTTGGCTGGGTGAGGGCCAGGCCTGGACTGAGACTATAAGCTGCTTTTCAGAGCCCTGTGTCACTCATCTCCACCATCCATGGAGCAGAACTGTGCTCCAGCACTGACACAAACATCCCATGGTCAGACACAGCATGTCCTGCTGTGCATGGACTGAGTTTAAAAATCTGCACATTCAAACATTGTTATTGTGGCTGATTACTGCACTGAGCTTGTAATCTGAATCCTTCTCACTCTCCCATTCTAACTCAGGAAAAGTATGCATTCTCTCACCAAATCCTCTATGTTTTTTTACTCTTTCTCAAGTAGAAATGAAACCTCCTAGGTTGTTCACAGTTTGTTAGATCTCCATCACTGCCTTCTGTAGGTCCTACAGAGACCGTCACAGAATTGTCATGGTAGGAAAAGACCCCTAAGAGCACTGCATGCAGCAACCTTGCTTAGAAGTCAGTTCAAAAAGCAACAAACTTCCTTTGCTGACCTTTGCCTATTTTCTGCTGCCTTTGTGTGTTGCTGAAAACAATGCTAAATGCAACTGTGCAAACTCTGTTTTACCTCTTAGCAGGTCAAAGTGACAAATACTGGAACAACGTTTTGCTAAGCAACCACAGACATTTTACAGCCTAATCTTCTAAAAAATAAAAATTAAAAACGTAAAATACCACAACTGCTGGGCCAGTGTAGACAGGACTTGTAGGCACATCATCTTCAGGTCCACCCAGGGTGTCTATCAGGCTGTCTAGTGCAGACTCATCCATGCCAGCCTAAGAAATAAACACACCATTACAGAAGTTATCATACTGTACAAGGAAAGAAACAAACAAAAATCTGGATACTCTGGAGAATCTGCAGAAAACTCCTGGAAACCAAACCAAAAGCATTCTTTCAGTATCCCCCCCACTTGCCAGATTCTTCAGTGAGAGATGTTTTTAAAGTCAGTAAGAAGACAGTTTGTATTTACATACCAGCTGATACACATGCACAAATATACAGACACAAAGAAGAGTAACTGATTTTACACCAGGTGTGGCAAAAGTGATTTTAACAACAGCAACAAAAAAATTAACAGTGATCCAACAAAACACAGATGACCCTCCACTAGTTTCCACCAATTCTACTAACTACTACATAGCAATACCCCAACAGCTGATTTATTTTTTTTTTTTTAGGAAAACAAAGCATTTCAATGAAAGAAACACTCAGTGAGATGTTTTTAAAAGGGAAGCATTCTCCTGGGACTGTGTTTACCAACCTCAGCACTGGACTTCTCAGCTGCAGTAACCACACTTGTGCCAGCTGCACCTGCACCAGCTGTGCCAGACACCAGGGACATCTCAGGTTTAGGCTGGAGAAATATCAACAAAATTAAGAGATTACTTCATTGCCCTATGTCGAAAATTCTAGAGACAAAGCCACATTAAAAACACAATCTTCTTAGGCAGGTGTATCTATGGTCCCTCTTCATCTACACTTGGAATAAAAAAGATAATCTGGTTCTACCTGCTGTCTGAATGGTCTGAAGTTGAGCAGCTGCACCTTGCATGGTATGTGGAGTTTCAATGAGCTTCCCAAAAGCTGAGATGAATGAGAAGAGGAGCTCCAGACACACAGCACATGGGAGCAGCCCTACACAGCTCTGAGAATCTTCATGGGAACAGCTCTACACAGCCCTGAGCACCTTAATGCTGCCTGCTTGGCCAGCAGCCAGGGTGCTGTGCAATGGAGGAGGTGTACAGAGAGGACAAGAGGTGGATGCACATCAGGATCAGCAAAGAGCCAGCACAAACCACCAGCACCACCTGGCTGGGAGCTCTGTGGGCAGCTGATGCTTACCCAGTAATGCTCTTAGACTGGGGTTAGATGGAAGTGGTACATTTAGGATCATAGAATCCTAGAATTGGCTGGGTTGGAAGGGACCTCAGAGCTCATCAAGTCCAACCCTTGCTCCACTCCCCCTGTGGTTCCCAGCCCATGGCACTGAGTGCCACATCCAGGCTCTTTTGAAATATCTCCAGGGATGGAGAATCCACCCCTTCCCTGGGCAGCCCATTCCAATGGCTGATCACCCTCTCCAGAAAGAAATTCTTTCTAATGTCCAACCTAAACCTCCCCTGGCACAACTTGAGACCTCTTGTGCCCTCTTGTCTTGCTGAGAGTTGCCTGGGAAAAGAGCCCAACCCCCCCCTGGCTCCAACCTCCTTTCAGGGAGTTGTAGAGAGTGATGAGGTCTCCCCTGAGCCTCCTCTTCTCCAGCCTCAACACCCCCAGCTCCCTCAGCCCTTCCTCACAGCACTTGTGCTGGATCCCTTCCCAGCCTCCTTGCTCTTCTCTGGACCTGCTCCAGCACCTCAAGCTCCTTCCTGAGCTGAGGGGCCCAGAACTGGACACAGGACTCAAGCTGTGGCCTCACCAGGGCTGAGCACAGGGGCAGAATCCCTTCCCTGGACCTGCTGGCCACGCTGTTCCTGAATGGATGTTAAGCCCCAGATTTTAAAGCAGCACAAGCAGGTCTGTCATAAACAACTTTAGACACAAAACAGCTTTTGAGTTTTTCTACACTGTGATTTTTCGTGGGCCCAGTCTCACTTTACAATACTCAGCATAAGAATTTACTTGGATTTCTAACCCTTACAAGAATATAAATAATAAAAAATGAATTGCTACTTCTACTCTACCTTTGCTGTCCCTGTGGAGGTTGCTTGTGGGGGCTGGTCAGATTGAGTTATAGTTCCTTTTCCTGCATTATTTGCTTCAGAAGTTGTTGTCACAGAAGGTGAGGTTTGGCTTTTTCCCTGTGTAATGATGAACCATTATCATTAGATACAAAACACTCATGGGATGGCTTTCTTTGGTTTGTTTTTTTAATTTTTTTTAAAGGAAAGAAAGAGGAAAAATACCAAAAGGAGACCTCACTTAAAAACAACTAAAACCAACCAAAACAAAACAAAACAAAAAACCCCAAAACAACGAGAACAAAACAAAACCAAAAAAAACCAACAAAAACCCAAAGAGGGAGATAGAAATGACACAACTTACATCACTGGGTTCCTTTTTCCTCTCTTCAGACATCTGTTCATTTTGAGAGTCTGATGCCTGTCACAAAATAAAAAATTGAGAAAATTTACCCCTCCCACCATTCAATGGTAAGGAACATGATCTTGTTCAAATAAACACAAGACAGATTTAAACAGCTGCCAGCTCCCAGCTCTCCTGCACACAGGTATGTTACCAGCCACACAGCATTTTGTGTGGCTCTGCAGCAGACAAGACTTTAACCTCTTTTTATAAAGTTAGCCAAAGGCCAAAGTACACCTAAGGTGAAAGGCAAGTGTTTACCTTGTTTGGCTGTGTGCTTTTTCCAGATTCTGATTTGGTTGTTGGTGTGGGCTGCAATGTAAGGAACAAATATTCAGAGAGAGCTTAAAATGCTTGGTTATTTCAGAGGGGTCAGTGATTTTCATAAGGAAGAATCTCAGAGAGGCTCAGTCATGATCACACACGCTGTGTAACTCACACCCAGGGTTTGATCCTGCAGACTGCAGCAACCTCTGCAAACACACACACACACACTCACATTCCTCAGGTGCAGGACTGGAAACAGAGGGAAGGGAGATATTAAAACAAAGGTAATGAACACCTGGATTTACACCTGAGCTTCTTCTGTGTGGCCATGCCACAGAATTGATTCCCTGTGACTCACCTCAAGTCCAAGCACAGTAAACAATAAATTGCTACCAACAGAAACATGTAAGAACAAACACTGAAAAATTGAAGAGCAGCTGTATCTGGTAATCAGAGAGAAAAATGAAAATAACAGCCTCCTCACTGTAGTCTTATTATTTTTTCCTGCTCTTGCTACTCCAGCTGTTCTACAATTAACAAAACAAAAGCCCCATAAAAGGCTTAGTAGCAAGGCTGCTGCCTGCTGCACAAGCCTGTCCTGTACACAAGCACATCCAGCTTCTGCTTTCTAGCTGACCACATGAAGTAAGTTGCTTAATTAGTTTACCATTTGTTCTGCAAGTATTTGCTCCCACATACTCAACAGCATGAACGTGCACGAAAATGTAGATGCCCAGGTGTAAGCTTGGCAGAGGTCCTGAAGCTGCAAACCACAGCAAAGACCACAGCACCACGTACAAGTAAATCACAAGAGGTAAAATATTGCAAGACAGGGAGGACAAATATTTCTCAGCTTCCAAACTGCATGAAAAAAACCTAAGGAAAAAACCCAACATAATAAAAAAAAATAAAAAAATCACTAAACCTCTCAGTTTCTCCCTTTCAGCTTTTGTCTTACCATCTTGCCTGATTAAAACACCTGAATTCTGAGGCTCAGCCATAACTGATAAGCTCCCACTTGCACATCCTGGCTATCCAGCTCCCATATAGGTAACTCAAAAACATGCCAAGGAGGTTCAAGATAACATTTTTACTTTCCTTGCCCTGGGACTGTTGCTGGTTCAGGACTTTAGCACCCTGCTCTTAGACCACAAATTCAGGTGTTCCTTATGTGGTTTTCAGCAGAAAAGTCAACATCCCTTTTGGAGGACAGTAAGATATATTTTACTTGCCTATCAGTCAGCACAAAGGAACAAGTCATTAGCAAGTGAATCCCCCCCTTTTTTTTAATGTAAATATTATTTTATGAAGTATTTAATGTTTTTTTTCTGCATGACATGTCTTATTCATTATTCTTGTATATCTTCTAAAGCCTGCAGAGCTGCTCAAGCTATCAGTGTATCTATGACAATGACACAGACTACATGGGCTCATATGGGACATGCTTTGATTTGAGACTTAACTGAAGATGCTGAGGCCATGATCACACAGGATCATGAGCACACACATGGTCACACAGAGGCATGTCTGCTTGGACTCACTTTTAGCAATAATAATGTTCAAATCTGTTTTTTTTAAAAAAAAAAGTTATTACCAGGTGAGTGGAACTAACAATCCTAGCACAAGACCACACATTCAGAGGCAAGTACTCAGTCATCCTTAAAACAGAGTCAGTGAGCAGTCACAGCCTGAAGCCACAGCACCAGTGTGCAGCCTGTGATGAATTCCTGGGGAGGAAAAGATGTTCCACCTGCCCTGTTCCTGCCTGCTTCCACCTCCTGCACTGGGCCATGTCTGAGAAGCCACATTTAAAACTGACTCAGGAAACTGAGAAACAGACTGGGAAAGAAAAATAGTATTTTTCACCTGTCTCCCCAGCTCTGTGCAGCTCACAGAGGGGTGAGCAGGGAACAAAGCTGAGTGGGATGTGGTTTTACTGGGGGGCACCCTGCTCCACTCCTGCAGTTGCCACAGGCTCCATGTCCTCCTGCCTGGTCCTCCAGCCCTGCCACCCAACCTCAGGGCCTCACCCACCAAACCAGAAGTTCCACATTCCTCCCTGGGCTGCCTACCCACAGCTTTCTCAGAGCCCTAATTGGAGACAAAGGATTCACAGACACAGAACTGGAAGCTGAGGAGGGATCCAGGGCATGCTTCAGAGCAGCTGCAGACTGTAGAGATTCCGAGACAGACAGATGAGACCTGGTTAGAGCAGACAATCAGGGAAGAGTAGCTAATTGGTTAAGAAATTTAAGACTAGACAAGAGAGTGACTCAGCAACCTTATTTGTTTTCAAGTCTACTGTCAGAATGAAGATGACTTGCTTAAAGCAGCAGGAGGAAGGCATTCATAATTCAACAGACGCCAAAATAAAACATTAATTCTCTTACATGCAAATGCAGGACATTCAGTGTTTAAATTTAAATGTTTAAAGGCAGTCTGTGTTTACCAGTCTCACAGTGCTGAAGTCTGGTATGTCTCTGCTACTCTATTTCTGCCTCAGCCTGCAACCTAATTACAAATTTACCACATTCTTTCTACAGTTACTTCATATTTCAAGAAGGGAAAGACTCTAAGTATTTCTAGAGAGCTGACTGGGTTAAGCCACAGGGAGAACAGCAGCAGTAAGAAGGATGACACGAGGAGGGTGATCACAAACATAAGAGGGAGATGGAACTGGAGACTGGCAGATCCCTTCCTTTGTGAGTATGGATGATCAGGCACAAATGGGAACAGGTTAATTGTCACCCAGCTCATTGAGACCTGGGACAACTCTGACAACTGTCAGACAGTCTGACAACTCTGTTTGGAGGAAAAGGGCTTTTAGAGTTTGAGGGGAACATCACAGCTAACCTCAAGATGGAGCTGGACCCTCCTCAGACCAGCACACTGAAATGACACACGAGGAGACAGAGAGAACCTGCAGCCCAGGAACTCCCCATTTGATGGAGGGGAAAAAAAATTATCCTGATAATACTAATTCTAATGAAGGTGACCAACCACCAGAACTGGCTACACTGTGCAGTCTGCAGCTGCAGGCATCCACAGCTGGGTGGGCAAGGCCTGGAGCAGGGGGCTTTGCTGTTGGACCTGGAGATGTCCCAGAGTCCTCCTCCAACCTGACCACCTCCTTTACTCACAGCCACACCAGGTGCAGACAGACCCAAGCTCTGCCACCCCACACACTCCTGATGGCCGAGCTTGGGATGCAGTATTTGTGCTGGTTTCACTGCTAGGATTATGTAAAATGGAGGAACGAGGGGGTCATTAGTCATTAGTTGAAATAATATACGTAAATCACCAGGCAACAAAGGCGTAAGTGAGGATTATGACTCTCTCCTAACAAGTACAGAACATGACTGATGACACAGCTCCAACAGTAAGAAGTTCTAGTCACAAGGCAAGACAGAACAAGCACAAAGGACAAAGGCAGGAAGTTGTCAGACAGCTGAAGGTTGAGTGAGAAAACGCAATTGTGCGTACACTAAAACCTCCCCAGGTCCTTATGTGAGAAATGATTATTAGGTATATAACTGTGTAATTACACTGGGGAGAGCTGTGCACATGTCACAAAGGGTGAATGAGCTAAAAATAACATCAGTGTTGCTGTCAAAATCTTCTGAGTACTTTGCACACCATTTGTTTAGGTATTTTTTGAGGAGGAAACTGAGCTGCAGAGAAGAAATAGGCAAAGTAAAGTTACTCAGTATCAAAGCACAAATAAAAAGAAAAACCATTGTTTTATATATTAGTGCCTAACTGCAAACATGAATTTCTCAGGAATTCATACCTTTGTTTCAGATGGTTCCATAATTCGTGGCTTTAATGCATCCACAGAGGGGGACTGCTTCTGAAAGGATGAAAAAAAAGCAAATTCATTAATTTCACCTTTGTTACACATATCAGTATTAGGCAACCATCAGCAACCAGAATTTATTAGGCATCTAGCTGAAAATTAAAAATAAGTTACTACTGAAAATTAGAATTATCCATTTAGATCTTCTGTCTTGCCTGTATTTCTACAACACATGTATGTAGATTTCAACAGCACGATGCTCATAGATCTTCTCACATTTTTTCTTCCCTGACATGTACTGAAAGCAAAGTTCATATTGAGCAGCAAAATCAACTCAAATCCTCCTCTCATACCAAAGCATATATACCTACTGTGCAGGACTTTCCCATATTTTTTAATTTTTCCTATCTTTTAGTAAAAAACGTACATTTGGACTGACTACTTATGTCACACATAATGCTCAATAATAAATTACCAAGCTGAAATATGTTGAGATAAAAAAGAATTAATCTGTATGTAACACACAAGTGTTACTACACATAGTACAACCCTGTTTTCTTACCTTCAGTGGTCTTAGTCTGAGAACAGCATGTTCCAGTGCTGCTGTGACTGTATCAAACTTCAAATCTCCAAAATTAATCTTTTAACTGTACCATCAATAATTTATATAGATGCAATAATACCTCTCTATTCCTGCTTCATGTTCCTCTGCTTAAAGCTGCATTTGCCACATGGATTACAGCAACACATTCATGGTTTACATTTAAATGAACAGCAAAAATTTACCAGTTTTCTGGATTTTTTATCCTTCATTGTAGGAAAACATACATTGTCTGAACGACCTCAAAATCCACACAGCTATTCCATACCTGAGGTGACTTCCACAGAAAAAATATCCTTGTTTCTGTCAGTTTTCCAGTACAAGCATTTCCCAACAGTAAGACAGAGGTTGTACAGAATGTTAAAGGTTCACTGCAGCCATGACTGTGCCCTCCACACCAGCAGATCAAAGGGACCATATCTGGTATCTCACACCTGAGTCAGAGGTTTGACTTCTCTAACTATGTGCTAGAGAGGATTTGCAATTGTCACACTACAGAAATGTAAGCAAGTAGTATATGCTTCCATACACATATATATATATATATATATATATATATATATATAAATACAGACAAATAGACTGACCACATAATAGATGATAACTTTGTTGAGTAGAGACATACACAGGAGTACATAAACCCTCCTACATCAGAACAGGGAGCAAATATTTTTTAATACCTTTTTTAAAAATTTTTGCATTACCAGGTAATCTGTAGGCAACACCGTATTTTTCTTAATTTGCCCTTCAGTGGTTTTTCCTTTGCTTTTCTTTCTTCCCCAGGAAATTAATCTGAATTCCTTCCACATGACTGACAAGTAGGTGTCTGCTCTACACTTTATTAGTCACTCTAGTCCCTGTCCATTTAATGAAAACAACATTCACCTGGCAGTATCTCAGAGATGTGGGGAGGATGCCTCCTTCCCTAGAAACACTCCGGGTTGATTTGAGGGAAAACAACCCTGTCCTGAGGAGCTGGAGGGCACAAGGGACCTCCTGCAGCCCCCTGCTGCTGTACCCCCATCCTCTCCTGGCTCCCTCAGGGGCACACACAGAGTGCCTTGCTTCATTCACAGCACATTTTCCCTCAATTCTTTGCCATCAGAACCACAATTTTTCCACTCTCTCCCTGAAAGGGCCACTGCAAGGAGGTAGGGATCATAGAATCATAGAATCCTAGGGGTTGGAAGGGACCTCAAAGATCATCTAGTCCAACCCCCCCTGCCAGAGCAGGGCCCCCTAGAGTACATCCCCTAGGAACGTGTCCAGGTGGGTTTTGAATGTCTCCAGTGAAGGAGACTCCACAACCCCCCTGGGCAGCCTGTTCCAGGGCTCTGTCACCCTTACAGTAAAAAAATTTTTTCTGATATTCAACTTGAACCTCCTATGCTCCAATTTACACCCATTACCCCTTGTCCTATCACTGGTCACCACTGAGAAAAGCCTAACTCCATCTCCCTGACACTCACCCCTTACATATTTGAAAACATTGATGAGGTCACCTCTCAGTCTCCTTTTCTCCAAACTAAAGAGCCCCAGCTCCCTCAGCCTTTCCTCATAAGGGAGATGTTCCACTCCCTTAATCATCTTAGTAGCTCTAAGGATACCCCTTCTGTCCCAACCCTTTAGAGCTGAGGGTCTGCAGCCACACTGAGCCTTGCAGACTGACCAAGCAGAGGCTGCCAAGGCCCAGCCCTCCATCTGCCAGCCACCAAATCACAGGAATCACAGAGAGGGATGGGATGGAAGGGACCTGGAGAGATCCTGGAATCCAATCCCTTGCCAGAGCAGGGTCACCTCCAGCAGGTCACACAGCAGAAATCCAGTGGGTTTGGGAAGTCTCCACAGGAGACTCCACAGGCTCCCTGGGCAGCCTGGGCCAGGGCTGCCTCACCCTCAGAGGGAAGAGGTTTTTCCTTGTATTTATGTGGAACCTCCTGTGCTCCAGCTTGTACCCATCACCCTTTGTCATGTCCCTGGGCATCACTGAGAGGGGCAGTTACACTCTGCTCCCTGCTTTTTTTCTTGTGATTTTCCTTTTCCAGAGGCCGTGCCCAGATGTTAACTGTCTGTGTTTGCTGCCTGACAGCACCCAGACGGGGAAGGAGGGGGTGAAGTAACTCCTGGGCTTGTGTCAGGGCTGGAGGTAAATATTAAAATGCTGCTTGGCAACCAGCACAATCGTGTCCTGACGCTGCAGAGCCAGGCAGGCACACCCTGCCCTTCCCGGGGAGACAAACCTGGGACCAGCACCCTGGCAGGAAGGTTGGGCTTGGGGTTAGAAAGGCAGGAAGGTGAGGCTGCCAAATGACTGAAAAGTGAGAAGGAAAAAAAAAAAAAAGGAGAGTTTGACTTGCCCCAGGGGTTTGGGTCTTGGTGGAGGCATCCAGGCTGCTGTTCCAAGGTGTGGGTGGGTTGTTAGGGATGTTCAACCCTTTCCAGTGGTGTCCAGGAACAGGACAAAGGATCAGGGGTTGGAGCCATTGGAAATTCCACCTCAAGATGAGGAGAAACTCCTTGGCTGTGAGGCTGAGGGAGCCCTGGCCCAGGCTGCCCATGGAGGTTGTGGAGTCTCCTTCTCTGGAGCCTTTCCAACCCTCCTGGATGTGTTCTGTGGGACTGCCCTGGGGGATCCTGATCTGCCAGGGGGTTGGAATCCATCATCTCCAGAGCTCCCTTCCCACCCCTGGCACATGAGCATCAGGCTGTTCTCCTGCCCCTGCACCCCATGGGCCTGGTCCACGCACAGGATCAGTGCTGGAGGACACCATGATGGTCCCTGTCCCAACCTTCAGGGAAGGTCCTGGTGAAGGGGCAGCTCAGAATCCCAGCCCCTGGTGCACAGCTCTTCAGAAAGCACCTTACCAGCCATGGGAATAATCTTCCCAGGGAAGCAGTGGATTCCCCAACATGTGACACCTTTAGGATCCAACTGGACCATCTTGTGCTTTTTCCAGGGAAGGTTGGACCAAATGATCCTTGAGGTCCCTTCAACCTGGTTGTCCTGGTTTGGGCCAGGATAAAGGTGATTTTCTGTCTTGTACTTTTGCTTTCAGCTAAGTCTCCTGTAAGTAGTTGCACTTGCTGAAATTAACAGCAAGTTTCTCAGACAGCGTGTGTTTCTAGGACTGGTAACACTTGATGTTTATAGTTACTGCTAGAGACTGGTGTGCAGAGCCAAGGACACTGCTCAGCTCTGAGGAAAACATAAAGAGGTCCCACCTGCATCCCTCCTTTGGGGAGGAACGGACAGGATAGATGCCAGAACTGACCAAACAGAGGATTCCATCCCATATACGTCATCCTCAGTTTAAATTCGAGGGATCACGAGGGCCAAGCCAGATTTCCTGATTTCCTGCTTCCAGCTGCCTGCCCTTCCTGCCTTTCCTGCTTCCCTTCCTTCACCTGGCATCCTGGGAGGATCCCATCCATTCCTCTGCCTGTGCTCCTGATCCATCCCAGCCCATATCTGTGTGTTCCTGCCTCCAGTTCCCAACTGCTGCCGACTCCAGGAGTCCAGCCTGGACTTTCTCAGAGCCCTGCAGCCTCTGTGGTGACGTGAGAGCTATTGGGGGAAAGGGGGGAGGAATGTGGGATCAATTTTCCTGTCTATTTGTATATATTTAGTAATTTTTCCTATTTATCATTACTGTTTCATTAAAGTTGTGTAGTTTAGTTTCCAACCCATCAGTCTCTCTCCCTTATTCTCTCTCCTTTCTTATCAGGGAGGAGAGAGATTAACAGAGAGCGTCTGTTACTTGGTTTAATTGCCAGGCCAGTGTTAAACCCTGACACTGGTGTTCTGTGATTCTATGTTTCACCTGTGTGAGCTGGGAGAGGAGGAAAACTCCTGGGCAAAGCATCCAGGACCACAGGGACTCCACCAGCTGGGAATGTGTGGAGAAGCTGCCACAGAGGAACCAACCCACGGCATGAAATCACCACCTCAGAGGGGCTCAGAGAAAAGTTTAACACAAGTGAAGTCAAGACTGCTACCTGATAATTACCCCTGCTCAGCAGGCAAGAGAGGCATAGACAGAAAAAAACCCCACAGAAATGGACCAAAAGAGCTCAGGTGCTTTTATCCATGACTGTAAGAGGATGGCACTACAGGAGGGGCTGATGAAGAGCCTGGGTTGCTAATTTGAAATGAGATTGGAGACCCTTGGAAGCTCATTAGTCAAATTAGCAGGACATCCAGAGCAGTGAGAATTGTCACAAATTGAAAAAGTGGGTTAGAGAAACCAAACAAAAAGGCCTACCAAAAACGGGTTATCTAATCTCACTCTGTCTATCTCAGAAATCTGGAAGTAAAGGGGTAGCGCAACAGGAGAAGAAAAAGTGAAGATGACAAACAACAAGAGAACAGTTTTAACTATTGAGGGCATTGATGCAAATGCCTGTTTGGGAAAAAAAATAGCAGGTGAAGAACTCCTTGAGAGCTCTCCACTATGAAAAGCTGGAAATGACTGAAAATATCCCATACACAGTGTAACCCAGAGCTAAACCTGTAAGTCTGGGACACTCCTGGAGAAGATTTATCAGACATCAGGAAGTTGTTGCCCATCCCTAGAAAGGAGCAGCTGCATAACAAGGTACCAAAGAGCTACCTCCAAAAACAAGAGAGATGATGAAACACTTAGATAATAATAAGAGAATAAATAAGAGTCAAGAATAAGACTTGTCAATATGTAAAGACAACATAACACTTCATACACTGAAATAAACCTGGTGGAAAAGAACAAGTGGACCTCTAGAGAAGGATATGTCACTGCAACTTCCCCCAGCACCTGAGGTGCTATGTTCCTAAATGGAAATGGAAATTACTGTGTAATATTGGGTTGCCAGCTTGCTTTCCATCAGCTTCCATCTTGAAGGCTCCTGGGAGCTCCTGAAGAGCCCTCCAGCAGGCTGATGTAGTGGGTGAAAAGAGAAGAGGCAAAACAACAAAAAAAATCCCAAAAGCTACGCAGGCAGCAACGCTGACGAAAATACGTAAGGTTGCAGTGACACAGCTGAGATATCTTGTGAAAAACAACCAATGAAAGAGGAATCCAAGATAAAAATCTGTTACCATGACAACACAAATACAAAATGTAAAATACGGGAATAATTTTCTGTCTTTTTGGCTTGAGCTAGGTCAAGTGCTAGGATGGTTTTGGCCATCACACTGTAATGGAGATGAACAAAGAAAGATCTGAGGACAGATTTAGGAAAAAGAAAAAAGAAGAAAAAGCATGTGTGAGAGACTTTGTGACAGGACAAGCAAGTCAGCACCCCATGTTTTGTCCTCTGGTCAGGGAGCCAAGGGAACAGTAAAAGAACCTGGCTTATTCTCTAATGAAGAATCATAGAATCATAGAATCCTAGAGGTTGGAAGGGACCTGGAAAGATCATCTAGTCCAACCCCCCCTGCCAGAGCAGGGCCCCCTAGAGTACATCCCCTAGGAACGTGTCCAGGTGGCTTTTGAATGTCTCCAGTGAAGGAGACTCCACAACCCCCCTGGGCAGCCTGTTCCAGGGCTCCGTCACCCTTACAGTAAAAAAATTTTTTCTGATATTCAACTTGAACCTCCTATGCTCCAATTTACACCCATTACCCCTTGTCCTATCACTGGTCACCACTGAGAAAAGCCTAACTCCATCTCCCTGACACTCACCCCTTACATATTTGAAAACATTGATGAGGTCACCCCTCAGTCTCCTTTTCTCCAAACTAAAGAGACCCAGCTCCCTCAGCCTTTCCTCATAAGGGAGATGTTCCACTCCCTTAATCATCTTTGTGGCTCTGTGCTGGACTCTTTCAAGCACTTCCCTGTCCTTCTTGAACTGAGGGGCCCAGAACTGGACACAATACTCCAGGTGTGGCCTCACCAATGCAGAATAGAGGGGGAGGAGAACCTCTCTTGACCTACTAACCACCCCCTTTCTAATGCACCCCAGGATGCCATTGGCCTTCTTGGCCACAAGGGCACATTGCTGGCTCATGGTCATCTTCTTGTCTACCAGGACCCCCTGGTCTCTTTCACCTACACTGCTCTCCAGCAGCTCAGCCCCCAACCTATACTGGGACATCGTGTTGTTCTTCCCCAAATGCAAAACTCTACACTTCCCCTTGTTGAATTTCATCATGTTTCTCCCTGCCCAACTCTCCAGCCTGTCTAAGTCTCTCTGAATGGCAGCACAGCCTTCTGGTGTGTCAGCCACTCCTCCCAGCTTAGTGTCATAAGCAAAATCTCACAGGTTGTGGCTCCATGGGTTACCCCATGGCTACCAAGATGAACCAGGCACTTCCAGCCCTGGCAGCCAAGATTTTCTGAGTGACCCAGCTGTACTCAGTCTAGGAGAGAGGAATGCAGAGCCACCAGAGCACTCTCTGGGGCACACAGACCTCACACATCAGGACGCTGCAACTGCTTCTCAGCCCTGAAGCTGGTATCAATGTTATTATTTCAATATTACTAACTTACAGGGCTAGTTGAAGACAGCTGTGTAATGCCAGGCAAAACCTCATCTACCTGACTACAAATGGTTCCTTCTTCACTTCAGTGGTTCTGTTACTGAGCTTTAATTGGCAGAGTAAAATGTGGGCAGCAAATGCCCTTTAGAGAACTATTGTGAAAAATAATGGGTTATCTCACTTCAGGGTAAAATAGACTTGAGCTGAGTGGAATTTCAAGACACAATCCGAGCCAGCAACTGTGTGTGTGTTTGTACAAATATATACCTACAAAAATGTATAAACATGCATATTTAAAACTGAACAGCAGGCAAGAATGTAGTGATTTACAACTGGAAAAAATGCAGCCCTGGTACTACCTCTTCATATGAATATTAGTATTACAGTGTCTGAGTTAAAATACTCAGTGTACTGAGTATTACAGTAGCTGAGTTAAAAACTACAAACTTGAGTGCTTCTGTATCATGTACCAAGTAATTCCAGAAATATCCTATTATCTTGTAATTCCTGCTGTAATTCTGTTCTTACAGACAGTTCTGCTATTAAGAAAAGCAACATCTTTTTTAAGAGAAGATAAGAACCCAACCACACAACCAAGACAGTAGCATTTTTTCCCCAAGGCCTCAGGCTCTCAAGTCAATTTTCTGGATGTCTAATATCAAACACTTAACGAAATGGAACAGCAGGTTTCCAGTTAGTACATGTACAATTCTCAGACAGGGGGATGTTTACATTAAACATTCCTACCACATGTCCTGCTATGCTGACCTGTTGTGATGAATTTCTTTGTAAAGGTGATCAGCATGATTTCCAAACCATTTACACGGGTATTTCTGATGACTTTCCCTGCCACATGTGACTGCCAGCATGCCTCTTTCATTCCTAAAGCCTATTATCACTGCTGAAATTCACAACCCCTGCATGTTACAAACAAAGCCTTCTGCCCATGCCAGATACTGAGGTGGGTGGGGAAAGGACTCCTGGAGGGCAGTTACTTTTTTTTTTTGCTAGCTAAATTCTAATTGAATCTAAAATTCTTCTCTAAAGCTGTTATGGTGCCAGTGAGCTCATGCCCTCACTCAGCAAAGCCCCCTAACTTTGCACTGGTTGCCATAAAGTAAATGGCAACTTTTTTACTCTTTTTTTTGGAAGTCAAGAAAATGCCTGCCAAACAGGATTGAACAGGTAACCATGGAGGTTCACTCCAACAGGAACTTTGTTGAGTTAATGTTTCTGTGGTTCAGTTCAATATACGTGGTTTTAAACACACATCTTAAAAAAAGACCACAACAAACAAACAAAAAAACCCACAGAAACCCACCAAAACCACAACAAACAACCAAAAACAACAAACAAAACCCACCCACCCCCAAAAACCAAGCTCCCCCATCCCTAGGGATGCTTCCTCTGCTTTTAACATTCATAGACTCATTTGTTGTGACTATATCCTAAAAATATGTAAAAACTGTTGCTATTATTAAAGTTTAAATCCCCACAGCTTGACAAAGATAACCAGGAAAGTAACCTTTGAGCTGAACTGACTCCCCATCAGTGCTAAGGAACTCAGAAATAGAGGTGCTCTGATCAGATATTCACCCAGCTCAAAGCAAATGTGGAGAATAAACTGAAGGTAGAGCTGAAGAGCATTCCCCTGCAGAGGAAAGCCAAACCTCCCCTTTGCCAGAGACCAAAACCAAACTGCCCTGGGAGCCTGGGAACAGAGGGTGCCAGGGGAAGGGGAGTGGGTAGAGGACTCTGAATCAACTCAGCCATCAGGAGAACCTCATCAGGACATTCCCATCTGAAGGGCAACCTCAGGAATGCTCCAGAATTGGATTTGCCATCTGAGAACCTTCAAACTCCAATGCACCCTGCTCCTAAAGGACAGTAAGACAAGTAATAAAAACAGGAGGATTATATTGGTGCTTCTTTTCCAGATCAGAAGTTGACTGCAGCACAGCAGAGACAACAGACCACTGCTCATACAGCACCATGCCTCTCTTCAAAACTCAAAAGATGATCCAGGTTGCTACCTAGAAAAGGTTAACCCTGGAAACTTTGTTCTCCTGCAGTTTCCTCACCACAGAGAGTACGTATTAGCAACAAATGTTAATTACTATTTCCAGGAGCAAAATCAACCATCATTTAGGTATACTAAAAAAGCACACAGGAAATAAACCCATTTTCTCGTGGAACAAAAGCATGACAACGTTTTCAAGAGGCTTCCTTGAACCAAGGAACTGAAAAGCAGACTGGGTCATGATGCACTTCAGCAGCCTCGAGTGCTGCTAAATTTATTGGTGAGCACAGCACACTGAGCCAAACAACTTCTGTAACTCACATCTTGGGTTCTGTTGTTTTGCTTACTAAAATAAAATGTCTGCCATTTTGTGACAGAAAAGAAATGGCAACGTTTCATCACTGAGTGCTATGTGTCAGCCAAAACCAATTAGCCATGCAACTCAGATTTAAAGTCACGTTTTTTTAAGCAGTGTTTTTGTAGATAATCTTTGAATTTGATCACACCACATCAAGTGTTATGAAGCATATCCTGTGAATAAGATCAGTGTTTTATTTACCACAGTGCAGAATAAAGCTTCATACCTCTTAGAAACTAACTGTTCTGCCAAACCACATTGAGGTAGATGTCTGTTTTAAGATTTCTGGATTTCAAGCAACCTATGTCACATCCACAGCTTAATACTGGTATATTTGTTCTTCTTTATTTTAACAAGTATTAAATCACTATTAAAGATGCTGGAACAGCCTTCCACTTGAGTGAGAAACAACCAAAGACAGTGAATGAGAACTGACATTTGACTCTTAAGCTTCCAGAACCCTGGTTTGTATTTACTTACAGTCAGGAAGTTAGGGATTTGCAGAAAAACTTACAATTACCTCACAGCTGATAAGAAGCACTATGCACTCATTTATTACTGTCTCCTACTGCGTCTTAGGCTTTCACAGGTTTTGTTGGTTTATTGTTTACCTGGGTTGGAAGCAGAAGGGCTTGCTAGTTGGTCACAGTGTGCACAGGACTTACACAAGAACCTTTACATACACAGTGTTCAATTTATGGGCAAAAGAAACAACTTAGACTTCAGCACCTAGCATGGCTCCTGTTCTATAACCTGTCTCTACACAGGGGCAACTTCTGTTTAATGCTGTCTCATGATTATTGCAAGTGATCTGGAAAGGATGCCAGCACCCACAGAGCTGGGTGTCAGAGCTCATCTGCTGCCTCCAGACTTCACATCTATGCAAAGACAGCAACACTTGCACATCACAGGCTGAATATCCCTTGTTTCTTTTCAATGGAGTTAAAAGCAAAGGCTGAAAGAAAGCTCTGATTTTGTAACCAGATTATTACACCTCTCCAGCACCAGAGGCTTTGTTTCACTGCAGAAGTTTCTCACAGCATCCTGCAAGTAAAAGCTTGCTTTTCCTTGTCAAAAATGTTTGTTCTATTGTCACATTGATGAAGGCTGATCCCTGTATCTTCACTTGATCACAAAGTGGGTTACTTAACTTGACATTTCCCTGAGCTGTGCATGAAGAAACACTCAGGAAAGCCTTCCATTAGAGCATCAGGTGAAACTCCTCACTGGGAAGACGTGCCATGAGAACAGCTCTGACATCAACCACTTGCCTTAACCCCCCCTTGCTGTTACATCTTAAAAGGTGCTCTTCAATTACCTCCCTCTGGAAACTTCCTGTTTTCACCACAGCAAATCCCATAAGCTGGCACGTACTAAAATTTCATTTTCATTCAGTCATACTCAAAGATCAGAGCTGTCAGCAGCCTCCTCAGGCTCCCACTCTGCAGCAGAGCCCAGCACAGCAGGAGAGGGACACGGGCAGCAGAGCAGAGAGCTCCACAACCTCCATCCCAGCACTGCTCCCTGCAGCAGGCTGGAGTTAAAGCTGGGGTGGCACAACAGATCACTGTGCCCATTCCTCTCTCTTGCTTTGGAACACCAGAACGTTCCGAAGCTATCTGCAGCAGCAAACTGCAAGCTGATAAGGGAACACCAGGAAAACAGGAGGCCGGGTGCCAGACACATGAGCTCAGCCAGGATTTGTGACACCAGCACTGTCACCCAGGGACAGCACAGCACCCAAACCCTTCCCAGCAGAGCTGGCACAGGAAAATGAATCACAAACAGGACTGCTGCTCTTTAAAGAAGGGTTTGAGAGGGCAGAAATGTGAAGAAAAATTCATTGTGAAGGCAGGAGATCTCACAGCTATAGGATAGGATAGGATAGGATAGGATAGGATAGGATAGGATAGGATAGGATAGAATAGAATAGAATAGAATAGAATAGAATAGAATAGGATAGAATAGGATAGAATAGGATAGAATAGGATAGGATAGGATAGGATAGGATAGGATAGGATAGGATAGGATAGAATAGGATAGAATAGAATAGAATAGAATAGAATAGAATAGGATAGGATAGGATAGGATAGGATAGGATAGGATAGGATAGGATAGGATAGAATAGGATAGAATAGAATAGAATAGAATAGAATAGAATAGGATAGGATAGGATAGGATAGGATAGGATAGGATAGGATAGGATAGGATAGGATAGGATAGAATAGGATAGAATAGAATAGAATAGAATAGAATAGAATAGAATAGAATAGGATAGGATAGGATAGGATAGGATAGGATAGGATAGGATAGGATAGGATAGGATAGAATAGGATAGAATAGAATAGAATAGAATAGAATAGAATAGAATAGAATAGAATAGAATAGAATAGAATAGAATAGAATAGAATAGAATAGGATAGAATAGGATAGGATAGGATAGGATAGGATAGGATAGAATAGAATAGAATAGAATAGAATAGAACAGAACAGAATAGAATAGAACAGAATAGAATATATGAACAATAATATAGAGATAATAGAATATACGAACAATAATATATAGATAATAGAATAAATGCATATGATATAAATACATAACTCATATAATAAATACATATAAGTAATATAAGTACAAAAATCACACAATAAATAAATATAAATAGTAGAGCAAGTATATAAATCATATGATAAATACATAAATAATATAATAATACATATAAATACATATAAATAATATAATAAATTATGATTTATTATAATAATCAAAGTATGCAACACTCCAAATGGGCAGCTGGCAGTCTCAACTCAGTGCACTCAGAAATCCAGGTTTTTTCACCCCCAGAACACAGAAGCAAAATTCGATTCACAAAGACACATGAGCTGATACACACATTGCCACAATGGCTACCAAAACACATGGAGAGTAAGACAGGAGGATAAACAAAAATCAGTAAGTCAAGGGATTTTAATGGAATTTTGGTTTTAAAATATGATCTGAATCACCTTTGGATGTGTTGTTTCTTCTTCTTCGGTGATTTTAGAAAAACTCCACATTGTTTGCTGTTCTCACTTAAAAAGAACCATACTGGGGCACTCTGTACTTCAGCACTGGATACTAATTAATTACTTGTCAAAACTGCTCCAGAAGAGCCCTTTGCATGCTCTGGAGGAACAAACACACCATTGTTCAATTAAAAAATACAAAATCTTTACCTTAGAATGGGCTGGGTTGGAAGGGACCTCAGAGCTCATCAAGTCCAACCCTTGCTCCACTCCCCCCGTGGTTCCCAGCCCATGGCACTGAGTGCCACATCCAGGCTCTTTTGAAATATCTCCAGGGATGGAGAATCCACCCCTTCCCTGGGCAGCCCATTCCAATGGCTGAGCACCCTCTCTGCAAAGAATTTCTTCCTAAGATCCAACCTAAACCTCCCCTGGCAGAGCTTTAGCTCTGCCAGGGGAGGTTTAGGTTGGATATTAGGAAAAAATTCTTAAGATCATGGCTTCTTGTCTTACTGATACCTGCCTGGGAGCAGAGCCCAACCTCCCCCTGGCTCCAACCTCCTTTCAGGGAGTTGGAGAGAGTGATGAGGTCTCCCCTGAGCCTCCTCTTCTCCAGCCTCAACACCCCCAACTCTCTCAACCTGTTCCAGGCTCTCCCCACCCTCAAATTCAAGAATTTCTCCCCCATCTCCAACCTCAATCTCCCCTCTTCAAGTTTTAACCCATTTCCCCTGTCCTCTCACAGAATCCCAGAACCATTTGGGTGGGAAAGGAGCTCTGGGATCCTCAACCCCAACCCTCTCTGCAAAGAATTCCTTCCTAAGATCCAACCTAAACCTATAACCAGCTCTGCCAGGGGAGGTTTAGGTTGGATATTAGGAAAAAATTCTTCAGATCATGGCTTCTTGTCTTACTGATACCTGCCTGGGAGCAGAGCCCGACCTCCCCCTGGCTCCAACCTCCTTTCAGGGAGTTGGAGAGAGTGATGAGGTCTCCCCTGAGCCTCCTCTTCTCCAGCCTCAACACCCCCAGCTCCCTCAGCCCTTCCTCACAGGACTTGTGCTGGATCCCTTCCCAGCCTCCTTGCTCTTCTCTGGACCTGCTCCAGCACCTCAATCTCCTTCCTGAGCTGAGGGGCCCAGAACTGGACACAGGACTCAAGCTGTGGCCTCACCAGGGCTGAGCACAGGGACCTTCATGCCCTGCCTCACACGGGCTTCCTTCCCAGAGATCAAACACATGGGTTTTCTAGTCAATCCAAGCACTTTTTACTAATCACAAGCACAGAATCAGGCAGAGGAATAAGACAAAATCATCAGCAGGAAGATTTCTGAGCCTGGCATAGCTCCTGAGGGGGTGGCAAGGCCACTCACCTCCCTGCACCCCTCTGAGGTTCTGCCTTGGGCAGAAAAGGCTCTGGACAGAGTCACAAGAATTGCTGAGTGCAGATTTTCCTCCCTCAGGAAAACCAAGAGCAGAAACAATGAGAATGAACCCACTGGAGACCAAATCATTCAACCAGCAGTTCCTCGACTTCCTGGAGACAGAAGTTTCTTCTCTGCCCCCATGCCCAGTCTTGCCAAAGCCACCACCTCCAGGGCAACACAAATTCACCTGCATTTCCAACTGGGAGTGTCTGCCTAAGGGGCAAAGATCCAGAGCTGTGAGAAACACAGGCCCAGGAACTCACCCCTGAACTGAATTTTCTTCAAGCTGTACATACCCCACACATTTGATCACTTCCCTAAAGCAAACAGGCAAACAACAACAAAGCCACAAAGCAGAACAAAAAAAAAAAAGCAACACTCTACAAGAAGCTGATAGCAACAAGCTCAGTGTAGGAAAGAAAATGTCTTGCATTGAAGAAATTATTATCTAGTATGTTTTATGTCAATTTAAAAAAAAAAATATACAGTATTGAGAGAACTGGTTGTCTAAAAAAGAAAACAGAGAAGTCTGCAGAGGTGCCTGCAATGTTTCAGAACTGTATACTGCTTTTCACACACTATTCTCACTTTCTCCAAAGAAGAAAGTACAGTAGTAACAATCACCAACTAGTGGCACAGCCTAAGCAACACCCACCTATCTAACTTCTAGTACTACAGGAAGAACAGCAATACAAAATGTATTGGAAAGTACTTCTTTTCCTCCCCAATATCTTGTATTGGACATTTTAGTGTCTTTTAGGTATCAAGCATAAGAAAGTCTTGTTGTCAGTAGATTACTGATACGTCAGCACAGTTCAACCAAGAAGCTGTTGTTACAGAAACCCACATCCTGGCATGCACAACCCTGTATGTGCTGGAGCCATTTCTATGCCAGAAATATTACACAGGTTTCTGAAGCAGGAACACCACAGGCTGTGAGCAATGGGGAGAAACAAAAAACACCCGTAACAACCCTGGAACTTAAATACTAATACAGAATGATTCACAAACCACTTGAAAAAGCTGCTCTTCCTTGTCCCTCTCTTCTTCAAGACTGCTTACATCACGTAACCCACTCCTTGTGTCATGTATAAGGTACAGACTTATAACCCAAAGATTACCCAAACTGGATACAACCCAATCTTACCCAAAAGATTGTTCCCAGTATGTGAAAAGAACTTCCAAAGCCAGTTCCCTACACACAGTTACCTCTGCAGCACCTCAGCCCTGCTGACAACAGGATCACTAGGTTCAGCAGCTCCTGCTAGCTCAGCCCACAAAAAACTCCCGGAAGAGAGAAAAAAACCCAAAGCCAGGCAAACCACAAAACAAAACAAAAAGAGAACTGCAGTGCCAACACAAATTACCCTCAAGCAGAGGCATCAGGAAAGCACAGCCAGCAGGAATTTCTAACTTACTTGCTGCTCGTGTGCCTTCTCTGCCAGCAGAACACCGCGACCCGGCCGTTCCCGGCGCGGTTTCGGTTTTTGGGAGGTGCTGGGCAAGCCCCGGGCGAGCCGGTGTGCCCAGTTCCCACCCAGCAGCAGGGCTGCCCCACCTCCAGCACGGCCCCACGGAGCCTGGGCACACAACCACAACCACCAGGTTTGGTCGTGGCAGTGCCAGGGAGGTGCTGATGTCTGGGGCAGCTCTGCCCTCGCCACGCGTTGGGTGCCCAGACGCGATGAGCGAGCCCCATCTCCTGCTCCTGGGGTGGTTCTGGAGGTGGCCTGGACAAGTGTCACCACCAGGAGAGCCTTGTGTCCCCTCAGTGTGACTGGTGTGTGTGTTAGGAGCTTATGGGACACTCTCTCCCTAAATTCAGACTGGTTACCGAGGCCTCCCGAGCACATAAATTCTGATAATTGAAAGAAACAGAGATGGTTGGGCCAGTTAAAGCCATAGATAATACTTGAGCATAACAAATCTAAATAACTTATATTAATTTGGAAGTTAAAAGGTACCTCTTGCAACACCAGTAATGACCTGCTCTACATTTTTTTCTTTGTTTGTTTGCTATGCAATATATTACTCAATACCTCAACAATATAATCAAATGCTCAACACAATGGGAGGAGACATTTGTATGTGCTGGTTTTTTTAAAAAAAATTAAGTTCCCATTCCACTAACAAATCCTTTTGCATATTTTTTTTCATAGCAGCCTCAATGCCACCCCTTATGTCAAGGGAACAAGAAACAAGATGTCAGCCCTAAAAGGGAAGAAGAAAGGAGAAAATACCCAAGCTATGACATAGACTGGAAAATACCTAATTTTTAAGTGAAGTGCAGAATATTTTTTTGTGACGTGATCCTATTCTTTTAATCACTGTTCAGCTTTACAAGTTGCAGCTCCATGCAGTGGTCTCCAAATCAGAGTCTTCTTAATAGCTCTCAGGACAACTCACAGCTAAAGCTCCACAATTTGCCATAGTCTTGCAGCAGAACACCTAAAAGTGAGGATCTGTGCACCATGACACTTGTGCCAAGGAGAACATGAGGAAGAAGCTCTCAAATAGCCCGTTGAAATATTTCTATGAATAACCCCAAAATTTAGAGATAGCCTTTCCAACCCTGACAGTATGATGTGAGATGACACTGATGCATAACTTTCACCAGAGCAAGGCTAAGGGGTTAAAAAAAATTAAAATCTCTTGCAGCTGTAGCATATTAACTCCCCCACGTCAGACACCTTCTCAAAAAAAGTCAGGAATTCATCTAGGATAAGGAACACTAGTTAAAAGTATTACTGACCAACAAAATGGTGCAGGAATCCAAAGAGATTTCACATGCAGGACACTCCGAGGCTCCAGCAGGGAGAAAATCAAAGGGAGAAACAGCAGTCTGTAAGATGCCTAAAAACTGATGCAGTGTTTTCAGTTGCATTAAAAGATTTGATGTCTTTTTGAAGCAAAAATAGCTTGCCTGCCCTTTCAAAACATACTTCTTTTCCTGTAAAATTACTGTAAAAAAAAAAATAAAACCCTGTACAATATTGCTTCTGAATAGGTGTTTTTACAGAAAAAGAATGGCAGAGAACAATACAGCTAGCCAAATGGCTTTAGAAAAGTACCACTGGCACAAACTGCAAGAACAGAACAATAAATCTCTGAGTTTTCCTCTATTTTAAACAACAGTACATGACCGTGGGAGATAGTTAAAACTGAAAGGTATAATTAAGAAAAGGTTTAGCTGAAATAAAAGGCAGCCATGGCCCAGTGGGAAGTAAAAAGGTTAAAACGTCAAATACCTATTGACTAAGAGTCAGAATAAAGACAGAATGAGGTAAGTACTTTCGTAGTCTAAAACCTTTACCAACAAATACTTTGGACTATCACAGGAACTGAAGCATCAAGTACTGAATGGAATACATACCCTAGGTTGTCATAACCTCATAAATACAAAGCAATTACATCATACTGCATTTTTCTCATAACACTACCTTACAGGTGTTTATGCTTAAGTATGGCTAGAAATTGCACCTTGTACACTTGATTTGAAAGAAACACTTGTGACTGAAAAAAAGATGCATTAAAAAAGGCTTAAGTTGTAGAAATGTCTATGTTTAGGCAGATGTTGTGTCACCTGGTGACCTCTCCACACCCAAGAAGAAGTGAGCTTGCAGGGCCCACCCAGCAGAGGATACCTGAGACTGTCCCATGCTGTACCATGGAACTGCATGACTACAACAGTTGAACAAGCAGGGAAAGGCCTGGGCAAACTGCAAGGAACAGGAAAAAAATTCCACAAAAAAATCCACTGAGCTGTGCCTAGGAATAGACAAAAGCTTTGAAAGGAATGGACAACAGGGTTTATAACGTCCTTCACTGAGCAGAGAGGGAAGATAATGAGTTATGTAGCACAGGAGTACCCTCAGGACTATTATTTTACAAAAGCATTGATCAAGGAAGTTGAAATTCCCATTCAAAATCCAAAACACTTCCTGCCAATGGGGTCTTCTAAATCACAGAATGGTTTGGGTTGGAAGGGTCCTTAAAGATCACCTCATTCCAAGCAGGGACATCTCCCACTCGACCAGGCTGCTCCAAGCCCCATCCATCCTGCCCTGAGGGGCTATCCCCAGATTTGGAATATTGTGGCAGACACTCATGTACCTCTGTACCTTGGTTCAGACTAAAGGAGCAGCCAGGCTCATGGCCTGGGGTCAACTGATGAGCTGGAAAGCCCCAGGATCACACACAAGGATGGTCTGGAAACGCAAAAATGCAAAATCACTGACGTACAGAGCAAGGCAAGAAAGCTAAAATGAAGACATCTTGCTCACACCACAGACTTGTGGTTACACACCAGTACTCCACCCTGTAAGCATGACCACCAGGATGGGCCCAACCTGAGCTGGACTGCATTCCAGGGGGCCCTCCCCTTGAGCAGAGAAATCTCTCAGGGTTAGACATTCCCTTCTCACACACTGAGGCAATCAAACATCATTAACCCACGTAGCTACTTAGTATTATTACTAACACTGTATGGATAATTCCATTACACATAAACCATGGAACAAGTCTGAGATGAAGATCCAGACACACCTAGCTTCACTAAGGAGTTTAGAAATCAACTCAATTTTCCTTTGTATGTTTCTTCCATGCTGTAATCAATAAGGTGAACCCTGCCATCAAACTCATTGAACCTTGTCAAACCACTGTTAAAAATTTGTTAACTTCCATCAGACCTAGTGAACTCTGAGAAATTATTATTTTACCTCAGTAAAAAATACTGTTTTTCTCTTTTGAGTGATGTGCATTGCACTCACCTGTGACAAACATGCACCTAACCTAGCAGTGACTACCAACTACAGCCAGTGTGACAGCCACCAAAAAGGGCATTTTCAACACCCTGCTCCAACAGTCTGCAAGACCTGAGCATACTTCATGCCATGCCTGCTTCTCTTCACCATCAACTGCACTCTGATATGAAAATCATCTTTGTAACAAAAAGTCTTGCACCAACTTGTACACTAACTGCTCCAGGGGCTGTGGAAGCTCAGACAGATACCAGTGCCTCAACCTCACCAGATCCCAGTGGGTAAACAGAACCCAAAGATACCAACAGTACTCTGAAGGTTTAATACTGGGCTGGCAATTAAAAGAATGACAGATGCCTTCTCTCAATCTCTCTCCCTTCCCAGAAGCAGAAAGGAGAGAGATCAAGGGAGAGAGACTGATGGGTTGAAAACTGAACTGCACAGCTTTAATGAAACAGTACTGACAGAATAGGAATACTAAGAAATATGTACAATTATATACAAAACCAGTATCACACTTATCCCCCCAGTAATGCTCAGGTCACCACAAAGGCTTCAGGGCAGCCTTGGGAAAGCCCCAGGCTCCTGTAGCAGACAGGAGCCAGAGTCAGGAACACATGGATTGAGGGATAGGGATCAAAGGCAGACAAATGGATGGAATCCTCCCAGGACACCAGCCATGGACAAAGAGAGCCTGACCCTTGTGACCCCTCAAATTCATACCAAGAATGATGTGTATCAGATGGCCAATTTGGTCAAATCACTTGGTCACCTCTCTGGTCTGCTCCTCCCTAAAGGAAAGTTGCAGGTCTGACTCCTTTACTCCCTCAGTTTCCAGAGCCAAGCAGTGTCCTTGGCTCTGCACACCATTCTCCAGCAGTAACTATAAAAATCAAGCAGCATGGGTCCTCGAAGCAGACACTGACTGAGAAACTTCCTGTAAATTTCAGCAAGTGCAGATACTTCAGAAGAGCAACTGAGAAGTAAAATTACTAGAAAGAAAATTGGTTCTATCATGGCTGTAACCAGGACAAATACTTAAGGGTGAAAACACAACCCCTGACCCATAAATGAAATGAAGTTTGCCACTGTTACCAATGAGACTGTGATTTTTTAATGCTAAGAAATCTATTTTCCTCAAGAAGTCAACTCTAGCATTCTGCTGACTTGTATTCCTCCCTCATTTCAATTCATTGTGATTTTTGGCAAGGTGTGAAGAGCATCTTAGTGTTGCTGAATGCTGGCAAACTAACTGGTTTTCAACCCCTTGCAGGGGAAAAAGCCATACCATACCCTTTTCACTTTTGAAGACCATTTCCTGAAGTTTGCATTACCTTAACAGCAGGAGGTGCTGCAGCTGCTGGTGCCTTGGGGGACTGCCTGACATCAGCGCTTCCTGATTTTTTCTACAAAATAAAAGACATAATCAACATCAGATACAGTGATGACAAAGAGGAAAAGTCAGGTCAAACTGTAAATTGAAAAAAAGTACATTAAAAAGCACACTAAAAAAAAAGCCCACTAGAATATCTTATGCAAAGCAGGTTATGAAAAAATAAATTTGCCTATATAACTTTAATTCATACAGACTCATTTCAGAGTTTTGCCCAGACTTCTCTTTTACTGCTTTACAGATATAATTACAGCACATAAACCTGTGCTGTTTCCTGTGGCAGAACAACTCCATCTTAATTAGCAGCTGAAGTACTGTAACTATCTATACTTTAATGAAAATTACCAATGAAAGTAAGATGGTTGAGCTACTGTACTGACATAACTTGAATGACAGCACATAAGGTAACACTTCATCTCAGGCAGGGAGGTAAAGATGCAAAGCTAAGGGCAAAGTGATGGTTTATCTAGTTAATAAATATTCTTGCCACTGAAAAAAAAAACCCTTGACATCCCCTTCGAACATCTAGTTTTTCAGCAATGCAATGCCATGATTATCAAGCACTACCAAGTAACACTGCAAAAACTCAGCAACTGCTGAAATCACATCTCAAAAGAACAGGGAAAATAAGCTGTTAGTAATGAAAAAAGGAAAAACCACCAGATTTTGGAAAGCAGCAGATGGGTAACACATGTTCATTTCCTCTGGTAAGTGGAAGCTCAGGATTCACAGCACAACTGACTTGTTCACACTTTAATTATTCTCTATAAGCAGAGAAGTCTGCAGAACACCCAGAAAATCAACCAGCAAACCTTGCATGCAAACCCAGAAGCATGAGAAGCACCAGTTTGGTTTTTTTGATGGGACCCTGGTTACTGTCACAGACTGGGAGACTCAGAGACCTCTGTCATTAAGGTAATTGTCACCTCCTGATCTGATTTATCCCCCAAACCATGAGAGCATCTCACATCAACAAAGCTGCACATTCAACAGTCAGCCTGGGGCAGTGGTCCACCCCCTAAGATCAACAAAAAATGTCCCAACAGCACAGACTGACACAAAATGGGATATTTACATCCAGGATTTCACACTTAGTATTGGCCACTCCCAAAATCAAAACAACATCCAGTTGAAAAAAGAAAGAGTGTAATAGTGGTGAAAGGGATGCTAGGAATGTGGCTGCCTGTACTTCAGCCCAGGACCCTCCTGCACAGCTCCTGAAGTCTGGTTGGCCAGTACAGACCAGTACTGCCCAGTACAGACCTGCCCAGCTGCTGGAGTCCCAGCCCAGGGCTGGGGGTCTCTGTCCAGGCTGAAGGATGTAGTTGCAAGTTCAGCCATCAGCAAACCCAAGCACATACCCAGAGACTCAGTAAGGAGCCCACAAACACTTCCACTTTTAAGTAAGTTGCTAAGTTGCTGAAGTAACTGAAAACTGTAAGCACTACCTTTCCCTTTTCAAAAAGAAAGGGAAACCACCAAGAGGAGCAGACCTCTGAAGAGCCATCAGTGTTCAGGACATGGTTCTGTACCCCAGCTCTCCATTTCCACCTCAAGCTCAGCTCAAACCACAGCTTTTGTTCAGGACCTCATGGCCCACGGTGCTCAGGACTCACCTTTGGTACCTAAGGCTATGCCTGACATAAATGTCATGCTCTGAAAGTCCACAAATAAAGGGCTAGTTTGCAGAAGGAGTTTTTATGACACCTTTTGACACATGCAAAAAGTTCAGGCACAAGGCTAGCCTCCTCCCACCCCAGTATGAACAACAAAAAAAATAAATAAAAAAGTGAGATAAATCCTTGTTCTAAGCATTGAGTTCTTAGAACTCAATCTTAATCAATTAACTCAATTAATCAATTAAACAGCACAAACAAAAAATTGTCCACACAAACATTTATCTGTTAAATGGCAAGTGGAACAGCCATAAATGTACAAGTTGGAGAGAGAGAAGAAAAAGAAGCAACCACTTCTCTGGAGCAGAGAAAGACTGCCTGGAGGTGAGGTGTGTGGAAAGTTCAGCCATGGCATCAAATCAGTATTCTTTACTGAGTACTGCCCATGATGGGCAAAGTAGAGCAACACATTTCAGTTCCCAGGGTCATCTTTCAACAGTAACTTCTTTGATATCTACCCCTTTCATCATCTGTAACAGCAGAAAAAAGAAAAAAAAATGGCCACATCATGCTACAAGGTTCATCCTTCTTTAAAATCATCCCATTAAAATAATGATGTTATGTGCTTTCCAGCATCTTCCCCACAATGCTGTCTCCAGGCAAACCATCTTGAACACTCTTTATCAACAAATCCATCAGAGCTGTTCCCATCTCCCCCACCAAGGAGTGGAAGGCTATTTTATTTTTTTCCTGTGACAATCTCAAGACACAGGGAGCTGAAGAATCAGCTTGCAGCTGTACTCCCCAACCTGACAATGAATTATCAAAGCATAGCTTCCTTACAGAATGAATTAGAAGAATCAAGAGCCTGTAGAGAACTGAATGTGAAGGAAAAAAAGCTGTGGCATACTGTGTCATAACCTCCTCTTCACTATTAGCAGTGGTTCAAATCAAAAAGTCAAAACACTGTTCCAGAGTGGAATACTAATTCCCTCATGTTTAATAAAGGGGAGATAAAATACATATCCCTATGGTATGTAGATTTCCTCAGTGACGACATGAATTAAGACCAGATGTGTAAAAATACAGAAAAACTGTTTAATTTGGACTATAACATTCAAGTGTTCACCATAATATTGTAATGAGGATGCAAACAGGACAGTTGCTTAAAGAAAAAAAAAAATCACGTGAGGAAGCAATGTGCAACCTCTGTTCTGGAAATGCTTTTGAGAACCTTGAGCAGCATTTCAGCCTCCACCTTTCAGCCTTCCATTCAACAACTGCCTGAGCAGGAATCTTAATCTATTTCCTCCTACAGCAAGAAGAGCCTCACACCATGACAGCTCCAGTAAGTGCCAAGCTTTCTCCGAAATAGCATTGTTCTTGAGAAATCTTTTGTATCTTGTCAAAAGAAGCTGCAGAGATGAAAAGGAAGCAGACAAACAAGCTGGTGCTGTACTTCTCAGAACCACTCTTCTCCTCCCCCGAGCAGGTCAGGGTCACACTCACCTACGAGGTAGAGGGGGTGGACAAAAACCCAACAAACAATGATGTTTAAAATATGTAATCTGTTACCAACGCAGAAAGAAACCTCACAAAGGCTCCAATCAAAGTTATTTATGCACTTCCATTGTTCAGACCAGTTCTGGGCACTCTAACCTATTTTTGTTCTAAAAGCTATCACAGAAATCCTGATGTCAGAGCAATGAATCAAATTCTAAAAAGACAGCAATGCTTCAGTGCCAATTATCATGGTCCTCCCTTCAGAGTAAAGAATGTATTTCCTGCTCAGTGAAAAGCAGTGAGTTGAGCAATCAGCACATACTTTGTCTGCACTGCTGGGAAGCAGGACTAGGAATGGCTGGACACCTCAGGGGGGGTCTTCATACCATATCTGGTAAAACAGCTCCAAGCTGGGGCTTCAAATTCCTGGAATAAATTGCTCTTCCTTTAAATACCACATTTTTTACATTGAGGCACCAGCAATGCACAGGATAAAAACTTTTAAGAATGACTCAGAAGCTCAGGAAAAGGTCACTCAAGATTATATGCTGCCCATCTGAATCAAAGGTGGGGGGTTCACTGCACCCTCCCACACAAGGGTTTATGAATTTGGTTTGTGAGTTACATTTATGGTTATGTACCACAGCACATGGCACCCTGGGGCAGCCCTCAGGAGGGGTGATGCTGAAAACTGCTCAACAACAGTGCAGCTGGACCCTGCAGGTCACTACAATGTAAAACCTGACTTAATGGGTCCTAAGTGTCACATACCCCTTTTTTTTCCCTGCCTCTAGAAGGCAGCAGCATAGAAAAAAGAAAACAAAACCAGTGACATGGATACAGGTCATGTTGATGCTCCTTCCAAGCACACTCACAGAGTCAAGCAGTTGTGGCCCAGGGACTTCTTGGCTTCAGTGTATTTAATAGACTGTCCTGTGTCTCTCCTTGGGGATTTTTTTTTTCCTAATCTACCCCTGAAAGTATTTCTATTTTAGCATCCAGAAGCTTCTAGAGCACTAATGCTGTGATGGCATGCAAAGCCTGGAGTGATCTGAAATTGGTGGAAGGGCCCATGTAAGCTGAAGAGGATGCCAGGATGAGGGGCAGTGGAAAACCCCACCAGCTGCCTGTCCATCATCACATGCTAGCACTTTACACACAAAACTGCTAAAAGCCTTGGCAGACTGGGAGGGAAGGAGAAGAAAGGAAATTGCCTTTTTCACAGGCCTGACAATTTCAGATGTTGGCTCAGGACCATGATGTCAGATCACAGTGAGAAAACAGAGGGTCTGATGTAGGAAAACTGCAGCACATCACTCCATTTACTGGGTGGCAGGTGCATCCCAGCTGCAGATGCATGCAACAGAGCCAAGTGCATAAGCAACCACCAGCTCCAACCACAATCATTTCTCTTCTGTTAACATCTACCAAGCACATGCACGAGGAATGAAAACATTTCATTACAGCTGATTTAGCTTCCTAAGAAGTCTCCTTATAATGTGAATTCAACAGATGTGAAGATCTGAAAGCCAAGACATAAAGTGTTAAGGGACACTCTGGGACCTGAGCCTTTGATCCTGAGCAGTGTCCAAACACACCCACAACATCCACAGACTTCCACTGATGAGGAACTGTCTGTATCTTCCTCCTGTCATGTACTGGAACACACCAGTTTCCAACACTGTTCCTCCAGCACAGTTTTTGCCTGTTTCTACAGGACACAACCTACAGATAAACATTCAGTTGCTCATCATTAGGTTGAGACATTATGTGAATCCCAACCTGTAGCTGACCACTCATGTTTCAAGTAGATCCTCCAGCCTTCCCAGACTTGAAGCTTGTGCAGCACTTCTGAAAAGAGGCAAAGCAGTACAACAACATCTTTCTTTTGCTACTGTAATTAGGGAATGAAGTGGCAGAGATCAGTCTTGCAAAGACAACGTGGCCCTCTGAAGCAGGGCACCACAGTCCAACCTGCTCCAAAACCTTTCCACATTACCTCTCTGGTGTGCTCAATGCAATGGCACTGGAGTGCCAGGGTAAGCAAGGGGCTTCCCAGTAACTACCACAGGCTCCTGTGAAGGATCAGGGCTGAAGAAAAATGGGTGTATAGCCCCTGAACCATCTTAAGCTTCTGTTTTCAGAAATGAAACATAATAAATGTGGTGTTCTAAAAGGAAGAGTTGGAACCATAGCCCTGAGATAAGCTTTACCTTTCTGGCCACTGAGGAGAGTGAGAATCAGAGAACCAGAGGATGGCTGAGGTTGTGAGGGAGCTCAGAGCTCACCCCCTCCAACCCCCCTGCCATGCCCAGGGACACCTCTCATCCAGCCCAGGTTGCTCCAAGCCCCATCCAACCTGGCCTTGAACACCTCCAGGGAGGGGGCAGCCACAGCTTCTCTGGGCAATCTGTTCCAGAGTCTCAGCACCCTCCTGATGAAGAACTTCTTCCTCAGATCCAGCCTGAACCTCTTCTCCTGCCCTTTCCATCCATTTCCCCTTCTCCTCTGCTTGGACACTCTGATGCAAAGTCCCTCTCCATCCTTCCTGGAGGTTCCCTTCAGGGATTGGGGGGCAGCTCTAAGCTCCCCCTGGAGTCTCCTCTTCTCCAGGCTGAACAATCCCAGCTCCTCAGCCTCTCCTGGGAGCAGAGCTGCTCCATCCAGCCCCTGGATCATCTTTGTGGCCTCCTCTGGACCCAGAATCCCAACAGATCTGTGTGTTTGGACATGAGGAAGTGAGGTGCTGAAGCCACCCCATAAGCTGGTTCCAACAGAACTATGTCCTTCTTTTGGTGGGGACAGCAGCAGGGCCCCTTGGGAAGTGAAGCAGGGCTGGACTCTGTGCATCCTCTACTTTCCAAACTAGACAGCCAACAAGCACAACACTGGAAACAACTGCTGAACTCACCTGCAGCCTGTCTGCCCCTGCCAGCCAGCAAGCTCCACCTGTCTGACTTCAGTATCAGCCACTCCAGTGTTGTTAAACACAATGGGTTTTAGAGGATTTAAGTGAGGAGCAGACAGAAGCTGCGGCTGCTAAGGATACCATGCAGGAAGAGAAGCCTGCTCCATCTTCCAGAGGGAGCAGTGAGGTATGGCTTCCCCTCTGAGCTTTGAGGATCTGCTCATCATGCAGTACACGGTCCAGCTGAGGACTTGGTTTCTCTCCTGGATGACCCAAAGTAATGCAGCCCCAGTTCTGTGCTTCAGCACCTCCCCCTTCCCACATCTCATCCACCTCACTCAGATAATGTCTCTGCTGTCCCTCATACACTGCTTTAAGATCTAAAGATGAAAGCACTGTGTAAGAGATGAATAGTAAGGAACTGGGGAAAAAAGTTAATGCTTCCTCAAGGAACTTACCACAGGATCACAGTGTGTTAGGGACTGAGAGGGATCTTGAAAGATCATTGAGTCCAAACCCCCTGCCAGAGCAGGGAAAAGTGACTGTATCTGATTCCAGTGTCCTTAAACAGATCAGCTTCACTCTGGTAGCTCCTAACATCTTTTATTGCATATTTTATTTTATTTCACTACATCATAATGCTAGAAATTGAAAAAACTTATGGAGCCATTTAATCCCCTCAGCACCTCTGCAAGTGCCTGTCTTAGCAAGCAGCTTCTGTGCACAGTGAAATTCCTTCCAATCTGCTTTCAGGTCTCAGAGAGGGAAAGGCTTAAGAAGCCCATTCCACACCTTAATGTACTAACTGTGAATTCTCCTTCATGTCTGATTAGCACCTGCTACTCAAACCTCTGTCAGCCCCTTCCTACCTTTACTTTTCAAAGCTTCTCTCCTTCTCACTCCTTAGGACTACACACCCACAAATCTGAAACAAAGAGTCATTTATTGGTATATATAGAGAAACAATGAGCTTTTAGATTTTTCTCTTCAGTAAGAATACAAGCTCTGCAAAGACCTCCATATTTCCTGGTCATTCTTACAAAATGTTCCTCCAAGCTTACCTGGCATGGAGGCAAAAAAACTCTATACTCTCTAGACATGGTTGCCCACAGCTATCTACAGATTATGAATTTCTGCTTCAAAATTGGAAGACTACAGGAAAAACCTCCAACTTCAAAACACAAATGTAACTCTGCAGATTCTTGGGAAACCTGTACAAAGGCTCTGAGTTGCTACTCAACTGCCTAAATAAATCAGAGTGTTTTGGAGGCAGATGTGACCCATGGTGGAGCTAATGTCATCCCATGGGCCTAAAGAAAAGTGTTTTGATCTGCTTTCACTTTTGGACATTGTAGAGTCAGTGAAACAAGTACATGAGGAAACACACACCAAGGACAAAAATTCATAAGAACAAAAAGCTTAGTAGCCTATTCCTAGCTAGCAACAGGTCTAAGCAAGAGGTCAGAAACAGTAACTCCACAACCCAAAGTACAGGTCTCACCTCCCACCCTGACCACAAAATTCAGCAGCTCTATATTAAGAGCAACAACACGCAGTGGAACAATTCAGCATTAAAATAAGAGGGTATAAAAGAGCAATGCTATTTAAGAAAACACTAAACTGTCTAGAGAGGAGAAGAGAACATGTTCCCAGGCTAATCAAGCCTTCCTTGGTATTTAGACAGGAAAAAAAGGTAATTACTTTAATCATCTGCTTGAGAGGATGGTAATAAAAGCATTCACTGACCTTGACTTGCAGAGGAGTTAAACACACCACAGCCCAGACAAAGTTATTTTCCAAATAGGTTCTGCTCTGAACAAAGCATCAGGCACACCTATTTCTGGCTCACCAGTGTCAGTGGTTGACATGTGAAGACAACAAACAGCCAAAGGGTAAAAAGTTTCTACCAATTCTTCTCTTTTTGCACTTGCTGCCAGCCTTCTCCAGGGAAGAGCTGCTGCTGGATTTTCAGGAAACTAACAGCCATCACTGGCACTTCTAAGGAGGCAGTATTTTAAAAAAATAAGTGGGTTTTTTTCTAAAACATAGCACTGACTACGTAATTGCAAGTGTGTCAGGAGGTGTTCCAGACAAGTACCATCTGTATTTTAGTTTGGATGTGTATCTTTGGAAGACAAGTCAGGATGCCCATGAGGTGGAAAGCAACACAGCGCACACACCTGACAGCTCCTTCTGGACAATCAAAAACCAGGACCACCAGAGATGTGCCACAGCACCCCTGCCCTGCAGAGCAGGCACATCAGAGGTAATTCCCACTGATACCAGCACGAAGTATTTGTGAGAGGATGAGCAGAGCAAACAAGAACTTTCAGCATTGTGCTCAGCTGCACAAGACGAAACTATAAATTTCTGGAATGAATGAGTGATTGCCACCACTGGCTCATTATCTGAAAGCAGTAACCTTGCTACCAAAGCAAGAAAAACTGCCTGCATGTAAATTCAACACCAACTTTTCCTCTTAATATGTTCAAACACTTGCATTTACCTCTGCTGCTTCTGCTTTTTCCTCCTCTGGTTTGGAAGAAGCTCCAGTTGCCTTCTTGTCACCATGCTGTAAGTAGAGAAAACAGGCATGGAGTTACTAAGATCTTGAATCATACCTTCTGTGTAGAGAAATTCCCAAAGATTTCAGTGTGTGGGTGATTAATTTCTCCTACCCCAACAAGAAAGACAAGAGCACATTATGAGTTTTCCTTCTCACTAACAGGCAGGATTTCTAAATGACCTGCTGGATAACTTCAAGAGAAATCACAGTTGCTGAGGCATGGCTTCCAGGGCAGTGCACATAAACATGATTGTTCTAAAGCAGTATCTGGAAGATATTAAGCTTATCACTCATCCCTCACCAGCTTAGCACTCTCTGGTACTTGTTTTGGAAGTGCTGCCAGTCCCACAGGCTTCACCAGACACTGAGCAGCTCTCAGAGAGACCAACACAGTGTGAGCAGTCATGAGCATGTGCTGCCATTCCAGCACTTGAGCCTTCCTCTGATCATTAAAATGCTCATTACTCCTATCCCCCTGACCTGACAGAAAGCTGTTACCAGGGTTTCTAGAATTCTGCTGTGATTAGACAAAACAAAGTTTAATGCTATAACAGTTCAGGCACAGGCTGAACACGTTAGGAAATACAGGTCTGCCAGGTTCCCCAGACCTCCTGCATCATTCATCCCTTTCAGGATTTCAAACCTCTTGCTTTGATCTAAGCTGATGTGCAATCCCATTTGCTTCCTCTGTGCACCAGTGTATACAGAAGGAGTTTGTTCAGCATGCACACTGGCATCCAGAACATGACTTACTCTCTGCATCTGTGAAAAGTACTGAATACACCCCCCTGGAAGAAAAACATATTGTCTAATCTCTAGAATAAAACCAAAAGGAAGAACTTTTACCACTAGTATAAAAGGCAACTGAAAATAATTATTATCTAATATCTCAGCTACTGTAACTCCCCACATCACACTCCCCACATGAGTGAGGATTCATGTCTGGTTTGTTTTGTTAAGTAAAGTGATGATTTTAGACACATTTATTCCCTTCTGTTTTGAGACTGAGCAGCAGGAGGCGAAATTTGCTAACTCACTAAATGAGTTCCTACAGATTTTTCTTTACATGGCTATAGGGAGAAAGTAATGATCCATGAATCACTGCACTATCTTCAACAGGAGTAATGTGTTCAAACACATCAGAAGATGGGCTGGGAGAATACTATAGCTGAACAAACACATAAAACTAGAAGTAAAAAAACCCAGCATGTCTCTAATCTGTTCTGATTATGGTGGTGCATGACAAGAATTTTAAAAATTGTTGTAGACAACTTCTAGTGATTCAAGTTTTTAAAATGAGTTGGGGCATGACTAAGATATATGACAAGTTTTTAAACTGAGAATGCTATTCTGATGTCCCAGCTGTGCCTCTTCAGAGAGAAAACCAGCTCCACAGGTTATCTTTACAGGTGAGAGACTACTTGATTCACTGTCCCATAACAGCACTTCCCAGCCCAGACACAATTACCCCAGTTATCTGGTTTTTTTACTGCCACAATATAAGCACATACATACCAGTAAAAGCAATGGGAGTGTGCTTTTGCTGACAAAATGGTAAATCCAGAGCCACCATGGCTATAAGGCTCCAGAGCTCCAGCAAAACTGGTGACTGGGCTCTCCTGAACTGATAGCCTTGGCTTCACAACACTACCCCACATCCCTGAGGGACCCCAGGGCACTGGCCAGAGAGGAGAAGGAATGGACCAGGAAAAGAACCACGACTGTGTCACCCCTAAAACGACTGTCTCCACCCTAAAAAGGTGGAGAGAGATCAAATGCATGCCAGCTTCCCTCCAGAAGTCTCCCTCAGACAGCACCTACAAGACTTTGACTCAAAGGCTAAACATTGTTTATTTTAGGAACAAAGCATGTATGGCCTGAAGTAATTTTTTTATCCTGTAAGCTGGAGTCACACACTGTGTACACATGAAGAGCTGATAACTCTCTGGCCTCACCTGAAAGTCTGCCATCCAGGGGAAGTAACCCTGGAAAGCACAACTTCCTAATTAATGCACCTTCTGAGAAGACCACGCTGGTTCCCTGAACAGCTGAAGCTGTGAATATGAAATGAGCATCTAAAAAATGCCCTTCAACAGCTTTTTCTGCTTTGTATTTCCAAGCTTTGAGACTTCTAGTAAAAAAAAAAAAAAAAGCCAGAACAACCCTGTATAAATAAAGCAAACAAATCATTCTCCTTAGCAAGAGACTAAGCTCAGTTTTTCTGGGAAAGCATGCATGCCTTCCTCCACTACATTCCCAACTGGATGACAGAGCTGACTTTTCCTTTGGGCATTGTCTCCTTTTCCTGCTGATGTTTCCTTACAATGGCAAACTAAGACTCATAGAATATGCTGAGTTGGAAGGGACCCATCAGGATCAGCAGGTCCAACTCCTGTTCCTGTGCCATCTGCCTGAGAAAATCAGCTCCAGCTCTGTCACACAACCATGGGCACACACTTCAAGTCACATGTCTAGTTTAACCAGCTAACAACTCCTTATAGCTGTTAAGTTGGCCCAAAATATTTCCCAACTTGACTAAAAACGTAACACACAAACCCACCCATAATCCCATCTTCAAAAAAACACACAAAGCAGCATCATGAGCAAGGAAGTTTATCCTGACATCTTCACCCTGTTCCACAGTGCACAGAAATGTCCTGGCACAGCTTGAGCTTCTGATCCAAAGGGGTTCATCAAATAGAAACCAAGTGGCCTAGGTGGAAAGCAAAGAGAAAAATGCTGCCAGATGAACTCTCAACCACATTCTCATGGGCCAGGCTTGCAAAAATCAGACTCAACTAAAGGTCAAGAAATTCTTTCTTAACCTCAGGAGCCCCACCAGCATTAGCAAGCCCCTGGCTCAAGGCCACTGAGCAGTGTCTCAGAGGACTGCAGTGATGCCATGCCTGCTAACTGGGTGAGGAGGAAAGCTCCTTGCAAGGCTCTCAGCTGAAGTCACCCCACTTGGCACCACAGATGTTAAAGGGGACGTTATCATTCACACAGGCAGGAATCTGACCTTTTTATTTTTCAGTTGTTAAGTGGTACTGAGATGGAGATCTTTGATGCTGCTCAGAAAACTGAGGTGTCAGGGTAACTGCCACCAAGGAGGGGATGGTGAAAACACACCCCACTCTGCTTTTAAATACACAGCCAAAACCTTGGCAGAGCAGCCACTGAGTATCTTGTGTGTCTGTCCATCAATCCCACTTTTCCTGCTTCTCTTACTCATCCTTTAGACCAAAATGTCTTCTGGACAGACACTGCCCTGTGTGATGCACAAGAGAGGGAAGGGCTCCAGCTGGTGCTAGTCTGGTGCCAGCTGTAATGATGGGAGCATGTGGAGAACTGGTGTCTGTACCTTCTCTTACCCCAGATCCAGTGATCCAGAGCTCCTCTCATCTCATCACCTAGTGCAGCAATTCCCAAACCTTCCCCCTCCTGACTTTGTGTCAATCCCACCACACTGCATCACTGATTCTTACTTTAAAAATGACACCTGAAAACCATCACCAAGCACTGATCCAAACTTCTCAGAGACACTTAAAGCTGCAATTAGCAATTTAGCAGGCTTCATCTACCTGATTATATGTTTAGGAAACACATTCAAGTGATGTTTTCTCTGAAAGTTTTCTCTTACACAAGGCACACTTCCTGAAAAACTGAAACAGAACTTTTTTTTTTTTTTTTCCCACTACTCCACAAAGAGCCCAACTGCTTCCTCATATGACTAACGAACCACAAAACAGACTTTTTTAAAGCAAATGCAGGTTTGTCACAGTAATGAGCATTGAGCCAAGCACAGACAAACTGCACAGGGCCATCAGAGTGATGTGGTTTACTCAGGGAGCATCTGGCAAGACAAGACCACTCCTGCCTGCTCCAACCACCCACCTGCAAGTTAGGAACATGTTTGTGGGGAAAAAAAAAAAAGAAAAAAAAAAAAAAAAAAAGAAAAAAAAAAGAAAAGAAAAAAAAAAAGAAAAAGAAAAAAAAAAGAAAAAAAAAAAAAAGAAAAAAAGAAGCAAGAAGAGAGAGAAAAAATAAAAAAATGAAATAAAGTAAGCAAAATAAAATAAAAGAAGCAAAAAGAAGAAAAAAATAAAAAGAAAGAAGAAGAAGGAAAAAGAAAAAAGAAATAAGAAACAAAAAAGAAAAAAAGGCATAATGCACAGGGGTTTTTTTGTTCCCAAAGTAGAAACAATCCCATATAAATTCTGCCTTAGGCGACGAAGGGCTTTGAACACTTTCATCAGCTGTGGAGCCTGCGTTGTTCAGGTTATGAAAACAGCCGAGAACACGAAAAAAAAAAAAAAAAAAAAACCAACCCGCGATTTTCAGTGTCAAGACGGAAGGGATTACAGCAGCAACTCCAGCCAACACCGAGTGCTCACCTGACCTGCGACAGACAGCGTGAGCCTTTCCAAAAGCACCGATCTGCCCTACACTCACCACAAATCCCTTTCCCTGTCCCCTCCTGAACCCTCACGCCGCAGCCAGGAGGGACCCAAGGGGACCCCCATCCCATCCCACCGCACCGCACCCCGGGCCGCCTCCCCGGGCTCCCCCCGTCCTCCCGCAGCCCGGTCCCTGCCCCTCCCGGATTTACCATGGCGTACCACCACCGAGCGAAGGCCATGGCGCTGCCCGCCCGCTGCTCCTCACCGCCCGACACCCCACACAGCACGGGCCGCGCCCCGACAGCCTCGCCCGCCCCGGGGCGGCACCGGCCCGGGACAGCCACCGCCTCCCCAGAGAGCCCCGCAGCGGGGCTGTGAGGAGGCCGGGGCAGCCCGGGAGGTGTCTGCCCAACTCCCCTGACACACCAGACACACACCGCCCCTCAGCCCCACACCTTACCGCCGCGGGCAGCGGCTGCCGCCCCGTCACAGGCTCCGACATGGCGCCGGGGGCTGCCCCGCGGCTGCTGCGGGACGCGGGGAAGCAAAGGAGCGGCCCCGGGGTGGGTGTGGGGGGAAGCGGGGAGCGGCGGTACCGACACCACAGCCCTCCACAGAACAGAACGGCCCGGCCCGGCCCGACCCGGCCCGGCCCTCCCCTTCCTGCCGGGGCCGGGCACGGGGGGGCCCCCGGGGGCCGGCGGCGGTGGCTCGGGGCCCGGCTGAGAATAAGGGCGGGAAGGCGGCGTAAGGCGGCGGCCTCCGGGAGGGAGCTGGGCCGGAGCAGGAGTGAGTTTCCTTAAGAAAACGTCGTGTTTGGGTTGTTTTTCTAAGGGGGGGTGAGAGGGGGGGAAAGGCACAGCTCATTTCTCCTCATGGATGTCGGCCGCTCCGCTTTTCCCCGGGAGATGCGGTGCCTTTGGATGCCCGGCCCGCAGCGGGGAGCCTGCCCTGTCATGGCTTCTGCTGCTGAGAGGTGTCCGCCCCGGGGATGGAGGTGCTCAGGGTCGGGTTGGAGGGGCCTGGGGGCACCCTGGGCTGTTGGGGGGTCCCTGGGCTGCTGGGGGGGCTCCTGACCATGAGAGCAGGGGGATGGGACCGGGGGGGGCTTTAAGGTCCCTTCCAACCCAAACCAGTCTGGCATTCTGTGAATCTTCACCCAAACAACTGGGTGAATCAAGCCATTGAAATATCCCAATCTTCACCCAAATAAACACACCGCTGGGGTGATGTCCAGGCCTGCAGTACCTCCATCAGCTGAGGCTGCTGCTCCTGTGGAACAAGCATCCCGCTTCTCAGCCCTCTGCTCTCTACAGCCTTTACTATGAAATTAAACTAGCTAAGAATAAATTTATGCAGAAATCGCCTGGAAGGAGTGGTTTCCCTAAAGCTCTGGCAAACAAGAGGAGCCTTATAAACAGAACACAGCCAGCTCCTTCACCCCAGTGATTCCTCTGCATGGCTGCAGCCCAGCCCATCCCAGGCAGTGCTGGAGGAACCGCATCCCAGGGCTGGACATCTCCTTCCTGCAGGTACAGTGTTCCCCTCTCACCTGCACACCTGCCTGCTGGACAGGACAGCTCGGGATTGGTGACATCCCTCTGGTCCAGCAGCAGCCTCACCCCCCAGAGTGCCACAAGCTGACACCACCAAGGGGTTCATGGCATTTGTGCAGCTCGGTGATCCCAGTGACTCCAGGAGGTTGTCATCAGGCAGGGAGCAAGGAGAGGGGTGAAGCAGGCTGGAGGCTTCCCCAGGCTGGGCAAACCAGTCTGGGATTTGATGAGATGTCAGGATGGATGTTAGGAAATATTTTGTCACTGAGAGGGTTGTCAGGCATTGGAATGGCCCAGGAGAGTGGTGGAGTCCCCATCCCTGGAGGCATTTAAAAGGCATTTGGAGCTGGTCCTTAAGGACAGGGTTTAGTGGTTGATGCTGGTGTTGGTCAAAGGTTGGACTGGATGAGCTTGGAGGGCTCTTCCAACCTAAACATCCTGGGATTCTGTGAGATGGAGCCAGGTGCCTGGAGCTGCTCTGGCACCCTCCCCCAGCCCTGCTGTCACCTCAGCCTGAGCAGGCACAAGGGACAGGAACATCTTCCCACCATGTCACTTCTCCCATGGGTGTCTGTGGTGTTAACCTGCCTGTCAAGGGGATTTCCTGCAGTTCAGCTCATTAAATGGAAACTCTCTCAGGGTCTGGTGGTTTCATAGAAAGTGATGGGATGGAAGGGACCTGGAGAGATCCTGGAATCCAATCCCTTGCCAGAGCAGGGTCACCTCCAGCAGGTCACACAGCAGACATCCAGTGGGTTTGGGAAGTCTCCACAGGAGACTCCACAGGCTCCCTGGGCAGCCTGGGCCAGGGCTGCCTCACCCTCAGAGGGAAGAGGTTTTTCCTTGTATTTATGTGGAACCTCCTGTGCTCCAGCTTGTACCCATCACCCTTTGTCCTGTCCCTGGGCATCACTGTGAGGAGCAGTTTTTAAGAGTAAATCCTCAGTGTCCTTTTCCATAGAAGTCTTTACACAAATCAGATGACCAGGAATTACTGGACACAGATTAGGGCTTTCTTACTGGAGTAATGACTAAGGCATTTGAGAGTTCCCAAGTCAGTCTTACTACAAGCATCCCAAGATGCTTACTACATTTAATCAGAAAAAAAATAAGTTTTTCTGGAGGCTTTCTGGAGCATACAGGCTGTATAATTTCGAAGTTGCATTGTGTTTTCTGATGTATTTTCTCCCCATTCTTTCACAGCACCACTGAACAAACCCACTAAAGCCTAATGGGAATTTCTGTGGTGCTGGCAGTGGAGTTGTGCAGGGGGCTGGTTGGGAAGAGAGGCAGGAGACAATGGAGACATGGTTGGAGCATCAGGAGGTGGCTGCCTCAGGAGCAGGGGTGCTTTGCTGGGATTATCTGTAATGTAAACAAGTTACTTGGAAACACTTTTGTATCCTTTTAATAGTCATTGAAGGGTGCTTTTGGTAGGTACATTTACTTTTAATTCAAGGTACTTGGAACCTAACCTCCGAATCTAGAAACACAGACTCATTTTCCCCTACCATACTCCATCTTCAAAGGGCACCAGTTGACGTCAGATGCCTCTGAATAAAATGGTGCTCAAAATTCTGGCAGGATCAGATGAAATTTTTGCCAAGCATACATATTTTATTAGTATAACTTGCATAACAGTGCTACTGCAAGCTTATGAGCTCATGAGTCATTCACCAAATTTACAAAAGAAAGTTTTAAATCTCTGGTATAATTAGATTTTTATCTAGGATAGTTTTTTAAAAATCTAGAAGTTAATATAAAGCCAGTTAAACAAGGTCTTGCTTTAATCTCTTCCCTGCTCTTCCTCTGGTTTAATAAGAAACTTGTCACAAGTTTTCTCTCTCTTCCTCTCAAAAGCAAAACCTCAGGATTTACTTTTTTTTTCTTTTTTTAATGTCATGCATGCAGTCCCACCCACTCCAACAGTAACAGGCAAATGCATTCCCTTTCTTCTATTTTTTTTTGTTGCTGTTGTTGTTCAGAAGTGGAAGTAGGAATTTTCAGTTATGGAAATCCTCTTTGTTGGTGAGAAGAAATAATTTGATAATATCCTTGCTCTGTAAAGTAATAATTCATATCCTCACTACTGAAATGTTTGTTTCTGTACAGATCAATACCCGTGTTTCTGTACATGTTATAAACATGTTCTTTTTTATCTTCCCTAAGTAAAATATTGTATCTTGTACAAATGTTATGTCCTCTGCTTGTTAAGGGTGGTTTGAAGATTTCTTGTTGGACTCCATCCCACTGCTGAATGGAAATTTCCTTTTCCACAGACAGAAATCCCAAGCTTTGACACCAACCAACAGAAAATTAGAGTTTTTTTCTTGGGTTTTGTTATTATGCAAATCCCTAAATACTGACCCAGGCTTTCATTAAAATGAAAACAAAAGAAACAAAACTTTGATCTTAATTAAAACACCGGGGCTGCATTTGGGTGACACACATGAAAGTTTTTATTTATCCAGATGTTCTGTTTCATTACACTGAAACCGAGCAAAAACCACCCGGTGGAAATTCGGGTTTTTATCAAGTGGCAGTCGATAGATCTCTGCAGTGAGGTGCAGGGGGAAGTGCAGCAGGAGGAGCCAGGCGTCACCCCAGGGAATGTGAAACATTGCAGATATGTAGGAGTGGCCATCCCCCCAGATCCCTTCTGCCTGCTGATTTTCTCTGGAAACAGCTCTTCTGAGATGGAGCCTGTTCTCTGCAGCCTGCTCTGAGTTACCAGGATGGAGCAAAACGTGTGCCCTGTTGCAGCACCATTTATCTCATGTTCTCAAAATGTAGGTTTAGTCTCCAAGTACCAAGTGCAGGTAAGGAGAACTTCAAAGGGATCTGTGCAAGGTGGGACCAAAAAAAAACCCAAAAGATACATGTGTATAGCCTTTATACACTGGCAGCTCTCAAAATCAGTAGAAAATCATCCTAATAAAACAAGCACAATTTACATTTTCAACATTATTTTTTTCTACGTTTTCCTCAAAGTGCTTTTGTGTAAGTGCTGTATCTTTCAAATCATAGAAGCCATGGAAGAAATTAAAATTTTCCTGTACTTGTTAGACATTTTCTCACTTAATCTCCATTTGGCACAGAAACAATGATTTCCTTGAGAGCAATGGCATTCCCTGGGTTGTAACACTGCATTTATCCCTGATCATCGGGGTGCTCCATGGTCCCTGCAGGGCAACACTCACCTTCAGAGGGAATTAATCCTGGGATCTTTGGTGTTAACAGGGACATGCAGAGGAAGGGTCATGAAATACAGCTGTGGTTTTGTGAAGTGCATCCTGTAAAATGAGCTTGGTTTGTCTTGGTTTGTGAAGATGCAGTAAATGATTTCTCTGGGTGATTTTTGATGAGTCATCCCAGAGTGATGAAGAAAAGGTTTTAGATGGCACCATGGCTCTTCTTTTGTTTTGTTTTATGTTTTTTTCTCATGCACAGATTATGGCTGAAGGAGCCCAGTGCAGATCAAAGCATGAGCCAAAAGCAAAATAAAGCAACAGTTGACTATTTTATAGATTACATACAAACATCCATACCTGTATATCTGTCCTGCAACCATTTAGTGCAAATACATTATGCAATACACTGTATCTCTAGCAGTATTCTCATGATTCCCAAGTAAAACACTAATAACTACAGATTAAAGAATAATAATTTAAAGAAAAACAGCCCCAAAAGATAGAATTAATTCCCACATTTTGATAATACCCTAAAGATGGTTATTTCTGTGGCTGTTCCTTGGGGCCCTCTAGGACTGTGCTGTACTGGACATTATTGCTTCTTAGGCAACACTAAAAAATCTATTGCTAACACTGCTAAAAATCTTTTTTGCTTTCTTCCAGTTTTAAAAACTTCTTCCTCCATGCTGTGTTGGCTGGGCAGCAATGATGCTTTTCACATACTTGCAGCAGCAGCCTGTGAAACAAGACATCAGTAACTGCAAGACTCCTTCCACAGTACTTCCCCTCTGCACTCATGACAGGTTATGGAAAAAAAAAATCTGGCAAACAAGAAATTTGTTTTGAGAGAGAAGGAAATGACAGTGCTGAGCTCTGGCAGCTCTCCTGAGTTGTGACACATCCATCACTCCTGCAGGGGTGCACAAGCCCAGGTTTGGGCTTTCTTTGGAGTTTCTGAAGGGGCTCTGCTGCTGGTAAACTGAGGCCCAGGAGGGCTGAGGGGTGTTGGGGTGACACTGGGCACCTGTAACAGGTAAAGGCATTGAGTTTTGTTTATGCAGAGTCCTTTCAAGTCACACCACTCTGAGAGGGGATTCTCCCCTTTTATTCTGCTCTGCTCTGCTCTGCTCTGCTCTGCTCTGCTCTGCTCTGCTGAGCCCCCCCCTGCAGTGCTGGGTCCAGTTCTGGAGTCCCCAGCATCAGAAGGACACAGAGCTCCTGGAACACATCCAGAGCAGAGCCCCTGAAATGCTCAGAGGGCTGAGCAGCTCCCTGGGAAGCCAGGCTGAGGGATTGGGGTTGTTCAGCCTGGAGAAGAGGAGGCTCCCAGGTGAGCTCAGAGCAACTTCCAATATCTGAAGGGGCTCCAAGAAAGCTGGGGGAGGGCTTTGGACACGGGGGGGGTAGGGAGAGGACAAGGGGAAAGGGGTTAAAATGGGATGAGGGGGAGATTGGGGTTGGACATGGGGAAGAAATCCTTTGCCCAGGGTGCCCCCAGGAGCTGTGGCTGCCCCATCCCTGGCAGTGCCCAAGTTGGATGGGGCTTGGAGCCCCTGGGCTGGGGGAGGGGTCCTGATTGTCCAGGTGGGACTGGAGGAGCTTTAAGGTCCCCTCCAACCCAAACCCTTCCATGATTCCTGCTGATTAAGTCAAGGAGCATTAATTATGGTTGCCTCATCCCTGGAAGCTTTCATGGACACCTGGGATGGGGCTTGGAGCCCCCTGGGCTGGGGGAGGGGTCCTGACCATGCAGGGGGGGTTGGGGCTGCATGGTTTTTAAGGTCCCCAACCCAACCCAATACTATTGATTCTATGGTTCTGTTCTATGGGTA